>NW_011887764.1:379378-380918 GCF_000806365.1 Fopius arisanus | reverse complement strand
ATGAAAAAGATACTATCGCCGAGGCAAATAAAAAATAATTGTATTGTCTGTTTGTTATTAATGAGAGTACATACTACTCAATTTCATAAAATTGTGAAGATCTCTTCTGGCATTAATTCTCTTTCCGTAGAATTCAGTGGCTGGTTGTAGACGAGGGCACCCTCGTTTTTTCCTCATCCCTTAGATATATTCTTTGGAGGGCCTTTCTCACAGCAAAGTATACTGAAGGCTGAATACATATCCCGTACAATGAGTTACGCCGTATGTAAATGGCTGACGTTTTCGTATCGTCGAGAGGGGCGTGTGTTACTGGCTAGTCTGGGCACTCGTATACTCTTTCATTCCCATTTTTTTCCCTTTTTTTTTTTGTTAACCAACTCTCTACGAGCGTATATGCTCACATAAAAGCACTGCTAGACAAGCCGAGTGAACACACATAACGTTGCACGTTTCATTCGTCCCGTTTTCGGTCCAGTCTCGTGTCGGATTGCGCGCCATGAAAACTTTTCAGCCATTCGGTCGACAATGTTGAAAATAATTATCCAAAGGATGGCGAGAGTCCAGACTATCCAGATGACTCAGCACATGAACCTCTTATTCTAGACGACGTGTTTTAGTCTTGTATCTTAAGATTTTGTTGCCAGTCATTTATAATTCGCTTTTATGAGACTGCAGATAGATTCGTTATGCTTTGTAAAAATTTGGATGGGACGCCGTCTCCATCCCATGGCTTCATTTAAATTTCATGACTTGATTGAAGATAGTAAAGATACTGCGAATTCCATCATGATTCATCATTTTTGCCCCATAATTCTAATTAAATTCAGTCGCGAAAAAGTAACGGGTAAGGACTTGTTTTAAGTAATGGGCAAGTTGCTGAGGGATATCTTTCCATCTAAGGGAGATAGAGAAATTTTTGTGAGAACTTTTTTGTTGCTCTTCTTGCACTTTACAAAAGAGGTTCTGAGAACAATTTCGCTATCTCTCTTAGATTGAGAGATATTACTCGCGATCTCGACTAGGAAACAAGACGACTTGTTCTTTTTTATCTCTTCTCTCAACTGCATTCTCTTCTCGAAATTGTTTGTCAACTGTTGTAAAGATATTTTTGTAGAAAGATTTTTTTATCAATTTCAAATGCCCTTTTCTGGGCCTCGGAATATATTCCATGAAATGTTGTAACTTTTATTGTAAATAGTTTGAGTTAATTAAAAAAAATCCATGTTTCACGCCCATTTTTTACAGCTGGAGAATATCACAATTAAATTCCGTTCAGTGATGAAATAGCCAATTAATTAATGACTAATTTACAACTATATATTATTGATAATACGATAAAAATTTTCAGCGGAATAGTATTTTAGAGCTCGGATTGCCATTGTGATACGGGAATTCGCGTGAGTTGCCGGTGAAGAGGCGTATAACTAATGACGTTTTAATTTAACCCCACGGTCCAGTACGAATTATTATTCGACGCTCGGATAACTCTAATTACCATGCATTTTCACAGATCGCTGTGGTCCCGGACACGCTCTCGGTG
>NW_011887764.1:184930-377749 GCF_000806365.1 Fopius arisanus | reverse complement strand
AGAAATATTTAATAACAAATACGTGTCTTTTCCGTAATTCCGGAGCGAAATGTGGTCGTAGGAAATTTTATGGAACTGTTACATAATTTTAATCTGAATTATCTATGAAAATTTACGAGACCGTGAATTCAATTTTTCGAGGCGATTCCGTAATCGGTAAGCGAACTGAGAGTTTAATTTCTATGAAATAGTGTAGATACCGATTTTAGCGCACAGCTTTGAATTTTCACTTGCGCATCACTGAGAAAATTCCGGATCCCGCGTCGAAGTAGCTCCAGGTACGAAGCAATTACAGTGAATCTCTCCAGACGTGCAAAGTATCCAAAAAAAAAAAATCTTCCACAGCGATGATCCGTGCATGTTGCGAGCGCTTGATAAGCTCTCCCCCTTCTTTTTCTACCTGAAAATCACAATGATCGTTGGATTGAATCGAGACCCAGCATATTGAGGTCAACTCCCGCCTATGAAGTGAAAATGAAAGGGCGATGGGCACCAAGGGAGCTCGTCTGAAATTTCTCACTCTTTGACGACGCCATTTTGACCCTCGAGAGCAACTCAACAAACGCACGTCCAAGTTTTGAGAAGAGCCGGGTGGACATTCGAGTGAAGTTGGACAAGTGCCGACGTGGTGCGAGGGTCCAACCCCAGGGCTGACCAGTGTCATCCATGACTACTGCAGAAGCCAGTCACTCTGAAAATCCTATCTCCTCTCCTCGTTTCTGTTTTCCCTGTCATTCTCCAGTTGGTAATGCCACTGGGCTGCAGAAGCTCCACGTCTCGATCTCGCAACTCGCCGCGCACGCGACTCTCCGGTGAAATAAAATCGATATGACCCAAGTCCTCAGGGCACCTTCTCCTCCACCGTTAACTCTTCCTCCGCCTCTCTAACCCCCTTGTCCCCCACCCCCTGTCACCTCCTCTGCCCGTCACCCACCGTTTCATCCTGCATCGGCATCCAGTGGAATGCAAGAAGATAGCAAAGGATTACCCGAGACTCTCATTTCTTTTCACTTTTTTTAACTTCTCTCAACCTCCACCCTTTCCTATTCCAACCCCCGCCCCCTCCGCTCCCTTTTTTATTTCTCACACCAACAACGTGACGAGAATAAATGGCAGCCATCCCTCACGAAGCTGCTACCACCCCCCGCCTCTACAACTTATCCACCATTCAACATCGGGAATACCGTTGCTCCTCTTATCGCACCCAAAAAAGTATAATATTTCGCCTTATTTTTATTTAAGATCTATCGTTTTCCTGTTGTACCGTATTATTCTTGAGACGAGTCACAGTCTCCCTGATGTCGGTGAATAGTCAGTGTTTTTCCCTTTTTCCGTCGTTCCATCAACAACTCATGATTCTCTTGTATCTCGCCGATCTTTATTCCTCTGACATCTGGGCAATCATTTTTTATTACTCCGAGGAGATTATCTTCGCCTCACATCGCCGCATCTAGGAGAGAGTGAAATCGACGGTCTAATGGTCATAAAACGTGATTAATTTCAGGCAAATAAAATCTGTATTACCCTCCTCATTAACATTTTTCGTGTATTCATTTAGAATAATTTATTTAGGTCTGATTATTAGGGAGGAACTAAGCATTTACAAACCAATAATGCAAAAATATTACATTATTAGATACAATTAAATAACAGAAATAAATTGGAGAAATTTAAAAAATTTGATTTGACTATAATAAACTTTTTTCTGGACGATGCATGTGCGTGGATAAAACGTCAAACATGACGTGAATTTTTACGATATTCTTTGATTTATTCGTATTCGTCTCGATGTATGTATATTTTCGATTTATCCGGCTTGAATGATATGAAGAAGATAGCTGGGAGTTTTTTTTGTTTTTTTGAACGTCTTATATTGAAATTTTTCGATGGGTTCGTGTCTGTTACCATACCGAGTACATAGTAATGTACCTGTACAGTAGCATGCTTGAATGACAAAAATATTATCCTTTAAATAAATCGAAGAAATAAAAAAATTGTTGACTTGATTATAATAAATTATTTCTCTGGATGATGAATGTGCGTTGAGAAAACGCCAAACATGACCCGAATTTTTTCATTTCAGATCATACCTTTGGGTGATACATCTAAGAAATAACTGAAGAAGCTCTTCATGAGATTTGGAGTAAGGCGAGGTAAAGTCCATCATTCATTCTTATTAAACGAGTAAATCTCAGAAACAGTTCGGATTCGAAATAGAAATTAAACTCATCCATCGTTCGGGAATCCATTAAAGAGTGGAAGACGTTGTTTTCTCAATGAGAGACTCAATGATTAATCAGTGAATGTCACTCCGACAAAAGAAAGTACTTCCATCGACATGAAGAAAATGCATTTTCCAGCCAAAAATAGCGCCAATTTCTGGTAGCACAATGGATCCTTTGTCACGGTAACAACGTCACGTATATTGGCCATGGATATAAGCTTTGGAGCCCTTTTGGAGTACATAGGAGTTCAACGAAACGAAACCAGACGATACATGCAGACTATGGTCAGGAGAAAGTTTTCAACCCGGATGAAACAGAGAGAGAAAGAGAGGAAGAGAAATGCCTACTCTCGTTGCATTTACTCATTCTGGATCCTACCCACGTGTGTATACCGCGCGCTTGACCATTCTCCAATTCGTGCCCACAAACGTCCACCGCAAACTAACCGTAACTATCCTACTGGCTCCCAATAGTAAGCCCGACAAACTGATTTAGATCCCTCAAAACCTTGAATTTTCCGAGATGCGGAGGCAATAATTAGCGGTGATGCACAACAAACCGTAATGAAGAGTATTACCTTGCTTTTATACAGCATCACCAAAGCACTTTCAAATTATCCGCTAAATTATGAACAATGCATTCACAACAAGAACATGATTTCTTTAACCAAGTCAAGTAATTATACCTTTGCAAGCCCAGATTCATCAAATATTCCGTTAATTTTGCTGTTCGAATGATTGTTTTTAAGGAGAATTATTAAATTCGCCTTGGGAGATGAAATTTTATTTCTCAGCACTCAATGAGTGAATATTTAATTCCCTCTACAACTGAGAATATTTGAGGAGAAGAAAGAGATGATGAGTCTCGACTTGAATTATTCAATTTCACTCCAGGAGAAACATGAAATTGACTCTCGAGTTAATCCCTTTGAAATAGGGAGTAGATGACATCAAGTTTCGTTTTATCGGAATTCCCAAGTGAAATATCATCCTTGCCGATCTATTCGACACAAAGGATATCAAATACTCTTGGTAGAAAGCTTGTCTTACAGCATGACGTCCTTGAAGATTCCACTCTTATTCTAATAAACTGCAAGACATGTCATAACATCATTGGGAGAATCCAGCAAGAGGAGAGAAAAAGGGTATCACCCAGTGCCTTGTTTCAAGTCATCTGCATTCGATCCAGTATGATATATACCGGTATATAAATCCATTCCCGACATATATACCACCGGGACGTCTAGCTCAAGGGCTTGTTTCATCCCCCCAGCTTTTCAATCCCTTCTCAGACGTCTTTGACAAGACTTCCAATGACATCACATCGTTCTCGAAGATCCCTCTCTCGTTTACAGAAACTGCAGAGTTGCCAGTATATCGTCAGACATGTGCCAGGGATTTGAGATTTCGCCTTTCCTCAGGTGGCATTCCATTTTCAAGAGCAAGCCGATACTCGCGGGAGAAGAATATTCCAAAAGTTATTGCACTATGTGAAAATTTAACTCGCGTTACCTTATCCTTCACTCGTTACTCACTTAAATTTCTCTGTCCTCATTCTTCGGGGAATAAAAAAAATTCCATCAAGTATACCTTATATCTTATACTGAATATACCGTAACATTGATTTTCTCGAAATAATTCTTATATTTTTAGTGAATTTTCAAGTCTCAATACAATGAAGAATGAAAAATCGTGGAGAGTGATTTAATCGTACCGTGTGACAGTTCCCACGATTTTCTCTCGAGCTGACCCAAATATCCCGTATAAATGGCGAAACGTTTGCACGATGCCTCTGTGTATGATGGATTCGGCAATTTCTAATGTTATTACTTTTCGTCAATAAACGCTTTGATGAATATTGAAGTTCTCTCCACGTCGGCAGGATGTGACAACTCGAAGAGCGCGTACCCAAAGTATATCAAAGTGCACGGTATCGAGTAAGTGAAAGACAGGCTGAGGCGTACACCTCACGTCTCAACCTGATGTCTGGATTCCATTTGCTGCATGTTAAAACAGAATTACTGGATTCTTCTTTTGAATATCACTTAGTGTTCGTTATTCCGGGCCGAAGTGCTCGTTGAACATGTCACACGGGAGCAGGCGGTTGAGCCTTGGAGTATGCATGCAACTGTTTAAATGATCCTGTAGAGCTTACAGAGTCAAAGTAAGTGGTACACTTGAGGAGCAAACTAGCTATAACGATTTGCCATTTTGGAGAGGGTCCACGGCACAGGAGACTGTTTCTGCACAGTGTAATTGAGCGTTCCTCTCGTGCCTGTTACTGCTCCACCGGTGAAATCCTTGAAATTTCACGAATAGGGCAAGTCCTGGCAAGCCCAAGGGCATTTTATACTCCAGAGGAAACTGCATAAAGTGTATGATGGTGAAGGCTTTCCGAGTCTGTTAAAAATTTAACGCTGATTACGATTTATCAACGTAAAAATGTTGTTCAGTGATACAGAAATGGGAAATTATATTTTTTTCAATGTTTGCCCGAAAGGCTCTCCATTGTTAGTAGAGATCGTTATTAGATTTTCCAAAAAAGTCACTGACCCTCCGCAAAAGTGGTAAATCCGATTGCCGGACTGCAGTGGCCACGAAATTTCGTCACATTCACATTCTCCGGTCTCTACCGATAGTTGTTATCGTTCGAGAATTGAATATATCTCGAAAAGTTTATTGATTAATGATGAAATACCGTTTGGCAGGAGCAATTGACAGGCATTATGGTCTGGCAGGCTTAAGACGGATCCAAATTTCCCCCTTGAAACTTGTGAATGGATAACCCGATGCTCGAGAACTTGTAAAAACTCAGTCATTCTTGCAGGGATGTTCCCAGTAGTTTGTCACTGGCCAGGCTGCTCCACAACCGAATTGTTTGTTCGCGCGAACCGTCAACCCTGATGGTAAACCGCGTCGAGCCATCCCGAATAATTTGCCAAACCACCGAGGATAATTAAGGAAGTTTTGTCGGGACAATCCAATTCGCTCGGCTCCTCGCACTTCCTCTCAACTCCAATCTCCTTTCGATGATGCAGTCTTCCAAGTGGGTATACCCCAGGCCATTCACGATCCGATAGCGATGATCGATATGAACCCCAGATACGCCACTCGTCAGCCGGATAACTCAGCTTGGCTGGAAATTCAAGCATGCCACGGGGTTTGCCCAATATTTCCTTTATCCTCCAACGAGTGGTTTGAAGGATTTACCAAGTATTCCAAAAGTTGAATTATCATCTTCGATGCATTCATCGCAGAGGCCAGCCCTCGGATTTCTCAACAATTTTTTCCCTCGGCCTCAATCTCATTCTTATTTTCCCCACATGGTGGTATTGATAAAGAATACATGAACTTGTTCGAATAATATTTCCCAGAAGCAAGATCCATTCTACTTCCGCTGGAGATTCCCGGACCCTCAGTATCTTACTGAATCAGCTCTCTGGGTGAACGAGAAATCTCCCAGAATGGGTGAATCCTCGTCCATTCAGTCGCCCTCGCGAGAATATCTAGTCATCCTTAAAAGAACTAGATGCACAGCTGAAAAAAACCACTGCTATCTCGACTACACACAAGTTCTTTAGAAATATTCTAGTGGCATATTCTTGAATCGCACAAAATTTCAAGATCAAGATCTCCTGCACATTCAACCGGAAAAATAAGTATGAAACAAGTAGTAAATGGATTTGCTTGGAGCGGCCACAAAGTACATAATGGACCGTTAGTCTACAACTAGATGATCTCTGGACTTGTCAACGTACCATGGCACCTCGAAGTAATCATATACATATTAAAACTTATAAACGCGCAGTTGGAGTTATAACAAATGGGAGTTAAATTGAAATGAAAGAGTGTCAGCGGCAAGTGCTTTTAACCATTCTCCCCGACCGTAAGACAAATCCATGGGGCGTCATCTGGAATATATCGTGACACTTTCCTTCACTTTAAACGCAACCGCGAAAGAGTTCTGGCCCTGTTATTGCAGGTGGATAAAAGTTATTCCCAGTCTTGGTACTCCCCGGCGCCACATTATACTCTTATCGTTTCAGACGAGCGAGTTGGCTCTTTCTCTCTTAGTCTCTCATACCTCAAACCTCTGAAATCTGTGATACCCTTTTTCCGTGGTAGCCCAGTATATCTATACAGCAGTTTACCAAACTTTACCGTTTCATCTCCCTCCAGCAAGGGCTCTCTGACCTTTTGTATCTCATCTCTCTTTCTCTCTTCCATTGTTCTCTATCCTCTCTTGTTTCAAATATCACGAGTGTCTCGCGGTGTCGTTGTGCTCCATGTCTATATTTTTATTATCTTTGTTTTGTTTTTTGACATTTTATCGGTGGGTGCGGCCACTGCGGACATTAAATTCCACCTCTGGCCGTTTCAGCCGTTTTTTTAAAAGAGAAACTAGTGAAACTTCTCGAGATCACAATTTGTTCAAAGTTTTGTACAAACAATCGGCGAACCGCTATCCTCTTTTTTATTTGAGAGCTAATTAAATTTCAAATTGTTTCTAACTGTCCGTGAACAGAATTTATTTTATACATTCCGGAGTCATTGTTGGAAAATTTGTGGGGATTTGCGCAGATAGAGGAAATGAAAATAAATAAAATTAGGTATCAATTTGTAAAAATGAGGGACATGCTCCCGAGAATTAGAACTCTTTTCTCTCTCTGTAAGGAACAAATCGGGTATCATAAATCGTTCTGTTTGTCCCTCTCGGGTCCCCGGATATTCCTTCGAAGGAAATTTTCTTCTCTCGGAATTTGCGAGCGTAAGCAAGAGGAAAGGGATAAAAAGTCCTAGCAAAGGGAGTTAAAAAAGGAGGAAGAACAAGTGGAAAGAGAATGAGAGTTGTAGACGAGACCAGCCAAGCGGATTCGAATATTTTTCCCGTGCGCCGAACGAAGAGTAATGAGAGGTCCTCTCCCTCTCATTTCTCCCTCTCATTTCTCCCTCTCATTTCTCCCTCTCCATTGTACCTTTCTCTCTCTCCCTTTCGCTCTAGTTTTTCATTATCCATTCCTTTTTTCATATATATCTCTCTATCTTTTTGTCGACCCCATGGTATACCGGAGGAGACAAGGAAGAAGTGGGCGAAGCGGAAAAGTTGTTCAGATTTCGAATTTTCCAGGTCCAGTCAGATGTTATTGCGAGTCAAATGCTCGGCGATTGAAAAATTCTTGTCATTCATTTATTCCTTCGTATTTCCTCCAGCAAATTTCAGGGAATTTGACTTAAAATTTGCAGAAGAGAATTATTTCTTCTTATTATATTTTAGCGTAATACCATTTATTTGATATCAGGCGTTTTTTTTCAGTGGACTGGCGATAGCAGGTACTACAATAGAAATTGAGGGATTGCTTGGGGAAGGGGGTAATTTTGTTTTGTAGATAAATAGGTATGGAGGCAGTGAATGTGCGAATGGAGATGAAATGCTTGGGATACATTCGTTGCAGTAGTAAATCGTGCTATGAGCACTCCAATGGTCCGTCTGTGTACAGAAAGGGCCAGGTAATGGGCTTGGTATTGGGTAGGTTCACGGAAATCGCTCGGTACTTCTACTTGGGTTGTGAGGGTGACTAAGTAATGGCAGATTTCACTTTACGTTGGTATAAAGTGAAATTATATTGGCTCATTTTCCGATCGACAGGGAAAGAATAGAGGCGACACAATTTCCGCCATTTTTTGTTCTGCCATTTCGATATCACAGCTAAATTCTTTCTAATTCCTAACTTTTTATTCTAAGCTTTATTTGTATTGAATAGATTTACTCTTATTATTAATAGATGTTCCACCATTTTTTCGGGTGGAACTTTTGTTGTAACTTTTGTCTGTAAAAATAAGTTTTTCGGTGTCGGATAAAAATTTATTAACGCCAGAAAATAAGTTTCGAAATTCGAGAAAACTTTTCTTCTTGATTCAAGGAAACTTTTTCCAATTTCATCCCTTATATTATTATTATGTCTCATATCTTATTAATTTTTATGCCAGCATTCTTCCAGTTATTTTGGTTCTTCCGATTTCCTCCTTCTGCTTCACGTTTTTTTTTCTCTCGTCTCGTTTATCTTGACAAACTCTTTCAATTCTACAAAAATTTAATGGAAAAATCATTGCCATTGATTTGATATCTCGTTTTCTGGATTCGGAAAAATATGTCTTCATTTTTCGAACAAGCAGGCAATTTTTTGGCGTAAAATTTTTCTTCTTAGTACTGTAGCCTAAGTAATATTTGAATAATACAGTAGACTTCCGGTATAGTCGCGTGCATGGGGCTGTAGGGGAAGCGAATTCGGAAAATTCGACTGTATGCAACTACCTCTACCACACACTCACTGCGACCGCAAACTGAATTTTGTTCATAGCAAATTGGAATAAGAGAGAAATTTATTTTTCGGCTTTCTTTTCCCCGAAATTCAATTCCTCACCGGACGAAACGATGGATTGTTCATATTTTCTAGCCCCGAGGTGTAGAGTCGAAGAATCAAAAAATACGCGAATAAAGAAATTGAGGAGACATGAAACTATAATATAACGGGATTCGACCGTTAATTTTTTGACGACGGAAATAGTCATCAGTATAAATTGTTTATTCTCACATTTATAGGGCATATGTAGCGATAATTCCATTATGCGATTATTCCATGTTTCGGGGATTATAGGGATATTTTTTGGGATAAACAATGTCACTTTCCCCATCCCCTAATCTAATGGGAGCAGTCGGGATCACGTAGGGGCATTAGACAAGCTTGGACTCAGTCAATATAACCCGGTACTATTCTCCGTCACATACACTTGTGCACCTACCACTTATCCCGTATTCCTGTTAATTCCATGGGATCCAAAGTTGAATCGAGGGGAACACGGAAATAGTTATTCACTCGCAGACGTCTCCACTATCTCATTGCTTTGGCACTTCTGTCAAGGTAACAAGTTTGTGATTAAATTTCACACATGTGAATTGCAAAACTGGCTTGGTAACAAGTTCGAAAAAGAAAAATAGATTCAATCGTTCACGAAAACGAATTTGGTGGGGAGTAACGTAGGCAGACCCTGAAGAGTCACTTTGAATTCACTTTAAATCAATTTTTCCAAATTTGTATCAACTCTCAGGGAGAAATCTATTCAAATTTACTGTCTCCCTATTTTATCCTCGAAATTTTCGAATTCCCAACCTAAATGAGAGATCTAGTTATCGCTGTTAGTGGAAATATACTTCAAACTCATATAATTGAAAATTTAGATGACTCTCGCTGAAATATTGATAAACTTTTAACAATGATGTGAAAAAATGGTAAAAGTATTTTAAAACCACTCAACACGTATACATGAAAAAAAAAAATCTGAAATGTATGTTCGGTATATATTATTGGACGTGGTCGTGCTTATCCCGTAAAAGCCCTGATCCATTGAGCCGCTGGGCAATAATTGCCAACAAAACGCAGTAGAAAGCGATAAATCTTAACGAGATGGATGCAACCTGAATGGAAGCGTAACAGAGGTGAGAGTACAGAGCAAAGATATAGCCGTTAGTTATATGCGCACGAGTTAACGACCATCGAAACTCACTCCATAATTCCTGCATTCAGTGAACGGTGTCTGGATCGGAGTGTGCGCACCATAGATATTTCGCTATTTTACCCTTTCATCCCTTTTAGCTTGAAAACGAAAGAGCAATGGAGAGAAAGGGAATGAAAATACGCACTGCCTCACCATCCACTGAATTTAGTCAGTTGTATTTTCTCCACACTCATTCATCCAACCATAATCCACCATTCGACGTGCAGTACGATGGTATGCCTGATTGCACTTAATTAGAGACAGCCCGCGGGGTTAATTATGCACCTAGAATAACAACAAGAGGTAATTACGCCATAGGTATCTCCGCCATTGACTTCAGTCTGCCAACCGAAATACAACTCAATGTTTCTATGGAGGCAATTGAATTACAGTTCCATATGGAATCAATCTATTACTGAATCATTGCTGTATCCCTTATATTTACAACCGTTAGACCCCGTTGATATAGTTATTAGTGCACGTTAGTTACAGCGGTTTACGTATGGCTGTCGGTGCTAAACCAATTTTGATAGATTCAAACTGCATGTTGGCATACTCGCAATTACGGACAGTGTTTATATCAAGTGGATGCGCAAACAATTGTGATTCAGTGTGCCAACTATGTGCCGAGCTACCGAAAACTTAATTAACGATTGCATCGCATTATGCTGCACACACTGGGAAAAAAAAATTCCGAGAAAACTTAGCAGACTATTTCTCTTTAGGAAGAGAATATGTACACCGTTTAAATGCAGGAAAATCATCATTTGAATTTTCATCATTTTTCAATAATTCAAAATTGTTTCAAGTTCAAGTGTTTTTACTCGAAATTTCGAGGGTTATTTTCCAAGAGTGTAAGTCGAGTTGAGAGTTGTTGAGGATCATATTTTATATTTTCCTGTATGAATTGGGCCAATTGGTGATATTTTTCCGATATTTTCTGACAGATAGATTTTTTCGTATAGGAAGGGAGTGAAATGGGAGGTAAAGGGGAAGTAAATGATACATAGATGATCCCATTTGACACGGCAATACTAAACCGTCCAACAGAAATGCCATGATGGATCGATGGTGGGCCTTTTAACCTCGGATCTCTCGGATATTACTTACACTATGTCTGGCTTATCCCCTTCACCTAGGTAATATCACGAGAAACTCGCTGGAAGCCGCGTAGTTCAATCTCCATGGGGATTTTAGCCATGGTGATGCTAGTGGTGAGGACGGGATGGGATCGCGTTCCGTGAACTTCGAAAACCAAACCCACGGGTCACTGGTGTTAGAGTAAGTGCATCAGCCAGAATCACCCCAAGAGAATATACGTAAAGATACATCCAGCCTTCACTGGTATACCAGACTCCATTATGATGCCCAGGGTGTTGGTCCTATGGCTTCATACTCCAGAACTCAATCTGGATTATCTTTGGTGATTCAATTTATCGAGCGATATTACCTCGCCGATATGGTTTGCTTTAGTACACTTGAATCATCGCCTCCAAGAACTTCACAATGGATTTCATACATTTGTTATGATGTGTGGCACCGTTCATCTCAGGATAGAGGATTACCGAAAAAATTCCGAAACCACCATTTCCCCGGCTTCTATTTCTGCGCAGACTCTCCAACGAACAATTACAATGTCCACTGTTACTATTCATCATTAATGGATGATTACTAAAAAACTCGTCAAGAGTAAGCCAACGAAAATATGTCCGGATGGCCTATCATTGTTGTTTTTACTTCCGTCAACGATTAAAGATATTAAACGACTTTGACTTTGAATCCAGCTTCATCTTCTATTGACAAAATCTGACAAAGAGCGATGACATCTCGCTATTCCAATAAATCCCGTGAGTCCATTCTTTATAACAATCAAAGTGCATCGCGATAAGCTCTCACAAAGGGTATCGGCACGAGGATTTTATTTCGAATGCACTTAATTCGAGATTTTTACAAGAATAAAAGACTCGGGTGAAATTAATATCCTTCATTGAAACTCCGTCGAACAAAAAATATCGTGTGCCTCGTATTTCCATTCTCCCTGGGAATTCCCTATTTTTTGTTACCCCCGTGCAGGATGCTCGTATTTTTTTTATCACACCCAAGTTTCTATTTCACAGCGTCAAAGCATACATTGGTGAGTAACGAGATCCATCGTCAGGGTATGCATTCAGGAAGCTATTGCCAATATCATTGTGTAATATGGCAATACACATTAATACTAGAGTAAAATTTGATAACCATTCGGCCTTCAATGCGTTGATATCGAAAGGAAACCGATGACCGGTCATTTGAGTTTAATTCACATCGTAATTCCGGGTTATGATCGGTTTCCATTACCATTACCAAATAGTAATAATAATATTTATATGATAATTTGAAGATTGGAGGAAATCTCGCATGTGAGATCCGCACTCGAGTGTTAGTTTTTCACCCGCAGGATGAAAGTTTCAGTTGTTGACAAAGCTGGAGTGCACTCGACGATTGACGAGGGCTTGAGGCTATCGCTTTTATCGTGTCATTCAAGAGAGTAAGGAGAAACGATAAAGAGTCTAGAAAACAAAGAATCCGATTATTCCGGATTTGCCATAGTGACCGAAAGGAAAATGGTAGTGATTCACGTCGTTGTCGGTTTAATTCTAGCCAATTGTTCACTTGTGCCCTAAGATGAATAACGTCGTCAATTTTCGTCGATTTTCATCGATTTATTCAAATCAATTTTTGGCCTGATCAAAACATCCAATATTGTGTTCTTGTTTACTTCCTGCATACCGGAGATATAGTACCAACAAATTAATGATATTATTTAATGAGCAGTAACTACTTTCAATGTAAAATACAGAATAACTTTGTTCGGTGAACACGATGTTTAAAGTTAGAGTGAGTGAAGGACTCGCTGTACTTTTATACTCGAATTCCATTGACTTGAGTACATTTACTAGCAATTATGGAGCCCTAGTAAAGTCTGTTGTGCATGACTGGTACTTAAAATCTATGTCATTTCGTTGGTAAGAACCTGGAGGCACTCGGAAAACGGCAAACGCACTTTGGCACGTACTTACTCTCCCCAACGTCATATTCGAAGTTACTGTATTGCCCCCAGCGACTCGTACTCGAGCTAAGCATTTCCTTCAAATTTCTCCATTTCATAGCGTCTACTTCACCATCCTTATTTCAATTCCCGTGGTTTATCTTCAAAATGCCAACATCAAATTCAGACATACAAACCAGATTTGTTGGTGGATTATTTCACTCCTTTCTACATTTTCAACCGGAATTAACAGCGTTTTTAGGACGTTTCAAGTTGGTTATAACTCGTGGAGGGATTAAAAGAACTGGTAATCTAGCGAGTGAATAAAAAAAAAATCGAGTGGGGGATTCATATGCATGCAGTGGGGATTGCAATTTTCGGTCTAGGTCCTCCGGTTTTTAAGCTCTTTAGGTTCTTTTCGACTCTTTTCGGGACTGCACACATGGGTCAAATACAAATAGTAATATTTCAAAGGGGAGATAACGGGCTGCTCGCCACAGAGAAATTTTCCTGAGTCCATTCGTTATGTGAATAGCCAACGTTGTACAAATTGGTGTATTGCAGGGTGCTCAGTTTTTATCAGATGTATGCCCCAATTCATGTCGTCGCTGTTTGTTCAGTAGTTAGTGCATTGGGCGTTTCATGGACGTCGCAGTCGTCGATTTCTTTTTCACGTAACGATCTAACTTTATGGCCAAGGGAAATAAAACAATTTTTATTACGAGAATTAAGGACATAATCAGTGCACTGGTAGATATTTCTTGAAATTTCCATTACAAACTCTCTGAATTTTACATCATATGGAAATTTTATATTATATTTATCTTGAAATTTTATCATAAAATTCTGTGGAAATTTCTATAAATTGAGGATATCGATAAATAAAATGATTTGTCAATGAAGAATTGTTGAAATTTCAATTTTTTCAATTTCAATTTTTCAATAGTGTAGAAATTCGAAAATTTTGACAATTAACAGTTGATTGAATTTATCGAATTTTCATTGAGCTGATTGCGAGTAAATTGCAATGAAATGCCATTTATAGCAGCGAATGGATTTAAAGAATGATTTGATTGCGACGGGTTACGCCCTCAGCAAAATGAACGAATCCCATGAAATTCCTTTCCATCCAAGACCCTCGTCGACCCTCCAACCCCGGTAGTGACTCGAGTAAAATACAATTACAGAGAATACGTGGTGGGTAATAAGATAGGTGAGACTGCAAACCGTTACTCCTGATATCACGGCTCCTTCTACCCAGAACCATGTGTCTGACACTTAACGTGCCCCAGATCGGACCCCACTGTCAGAATGTTTGCCCTCATCTCCTCCCCAGGCATAACCCTCTTCCGCTATTTCATTCCGCTTCCTCAGAAAATTCCAACGATGTAAAAAAAAACTGCAAAAACAGCGGAATAAAAATGCACTCATAGGAAAAAAAAATCCCCTCCATTACGAGCTATTTTATTTCCCATTTGCCAATTTATATACCTCATGGAGAATTCCTACTGAGATTATTTTAATGATAATACTTAAGAATTCCCTCGGAAATTCTTCTGAAGCCAGCGAATTGCATGCCATCCCAGGAGATTACGTGATTTTATAAATTGACAAAAAGATATTGTTCTGTGTGGAGTAAAATCCTTGGGAACAGCTTTTTCCGTCAGCGCAATATTCAGCTATTTTTTTTGAAATATTCAAATGATAACGAGTGCAGCACCGCGGGGTGTTTTTAATTGAATTTCGATTTAGCTCTTCGCTGTAGCACCGTGGTCCATGGCTGGTAAAAGAATATGAAGCAAGCGCTTAAAATACTGGCGTTATTTTGATGCTTCGACCGTGCGGATGCTAGTTGCAGAGAGAGAGAACGACAAGAGGAGAAATGACGGGTCGACACCGAAGAAAATTGAATTAATCGGGGCAATTTCAACGAATTGCAAGCCTTCGCTCTTTGCAAAAACCCATAGTGAGAAGTCCCACGGGAGTTTAATTGGCACCAGGATACCAGCTGTGGGTGAGTTAAAGTGAGAGTATTCGCCCGCCAGTCGGGATAAACATAATTTGAATAAATGAAAGTTGAGGCACGTCAGACATCAACACGTCTCGCCCAGAGGTGAAATTGTTATTCAAGGAAAATGTCTGGTTCACATCATAAAATTACAGATTCGAGTCCAACGATTCTAACTTCACTGCTCCACCTCGACCTGAAACAAGTAGAAAAATCGATTCGAGTCAGACTGTCATGAAATAAATCGATTTCACACTTGATTTAATGCGACTGGATCTAAGAAGACTTTTTTCCGGTGCCTCTCATAAAATCTCCGCTCAATTTATGGGAAAATTTCACATAAGAAAGAGAAAAGTTGGCGAATTCTTCTTTAGCCGATACTAATGACCCGCTCTCCCGAGAATTCTCAGCCCAGAATATATTCTGTATCAAAGGATGCCCCAAAAGGATGCCGCCTCTTCTCCACCTAGAAAAAAATCTAGTCAATGTTATTTTCAATGAAATGGACTCTGTGTTTAAAGCATAATTCTGTGAAATCCACAACTCCCCAGGCGCATCCCTTGGATTTTCCCCGAAAATCCCCTGAATCCAGAAAAATACTATCACAGTAGAGCTACTTCAAGTTACCACTGGTGTAAAGAATTGTCTGGGAATATCTTTTCGTTTAAATTCGGTGCGAGTTAAGTAGAAATAGTGTAGCGGGAAAGTTCATTGGGTTGAGAGTTGGTCCGAGGGGCAATAAGAAAGGATATTCAAGTAGTTACGGACTCTGAGAGTAGTGTAAGCGTACCCTAAAGCATTTTCACAAACTCCTTCCAAGATCGTACATACTTACATTAGCATTAAATGAACCGTCCAGATAGCGGAATAGCATGCAACACCGTCTGCCTTTGGTGGAAACGTTGAACATAACGAAAGGATCAACTGGCACTGCACCGGATTGTCTATAGCTCCGAGTTAGGAATTAATCCCACTCGAGTAATTCCGAGAAGTATCTAGTTTTTCAAATTTAATCGACCCTCACAGTGTTGAATTATATACGCTGCAAGCCATTACACAACTCCTCACCCCAACTCATTCGAGTGTGGTTACATTCCCTGCTGACGGAAAAGTGGATGGTGAAAAAAAAAAAGAAAAATCCGGTCAAAGCCGTCGGGAGAAATTTCATAATCGCCCGCATGACGAGTTTTTAAGTTACTTTCCGTGTTTCTTGCCTGTGAACGTACACTCTAGCTATGGTATCGCGATATCACTCCAACCAACTTTTCAGGCGACCTCTCGTTTTCCCCTCGATCCTCCCGTTCCAACTAACCCTCATCGTCAACGTCAACGTCACTCTCAAGCTTAGCCCAGGCTCGTGCGCAATGCAAAGGAGAAAGGAAAAAAAGAAACTCGAGGGGAAAAAAATAACTGGATTGAAGTTATAACGAGGAAAAACCAGCGACGGTTTTAAATTGGCAAAGTTATACTCTCGGCGGTCAATTCTACTATTATGTGTCGGTTTTTGATACTGTACATTTCGATATTTACACTGCTCTAATTATTAGTCCTGAGATTAACTATTTTGGAATAATCGTGGAGGGGAAACACTTGCCTAGTTCTATTTGATTCATTAAAATAAACTATATGGACGAATCATAATCAAAGTACATACACAGAGAAAAAAATTTTCTTTAGTCAAGAATATTTACTAACCACAAGAAAATATATTTGGCCTTTGTAAGTCTTATGGAAATATTTACACATTGATGGTCAGATTTACTGGTGGGAAGAAAATATTCTTAAAGTAATTTTTTTCCTCAGTGTAACTGAGATATTCCATTTTTTTCAATTTTATGTACATATATCAATTTTTTCAAATGAAAAATGAAATAAAATATTTTTATATGTTATTATTATTATTACTATTCTATCCAATAATTATTGAGTAAAATCGAATTATCATTTTCTTTAATAATTGAATGAAATCCCAGGACGGGTCATACCACATGTTGCAAATGGTGAGTATTTGGTGATCCAGTCATTGTGTGCGAAGACCCTGGGAGAGCTTCAATGTTCCAGTGGAATGGAGAGTAAGGAAGAACTCTAGGTAGATAGAAGTGAGAAGTCTCATGGATGTGTTCGGTGGACGATAATCGGGCGTGTTCAGGATGTGGAATTTCTCGGGGACTTGTCCGGGGCATTGGACTTTTCTCTCAACTTCTGAACGTGAGAGTTGGACTCGTGCTCTGGGTTCTCCAACCAGAGGACAATGGAACCTCAATTCGATCCGATCGTATAATGTGAGAGGCATTGTGGATGATGACACGGTACGAGTGTTAGGTTTCGGAGGGAGTTTCGTTTGATACTCGATAACCTATCGACCTCACGTATAACCGAGGAGATTACAAAGCACACCATCGAGTCTTTGCTCTTTTTAAATGACAGGATGGAGTATTATTGGATCCACATGGAGATGATAATACCAAAACTTGGCGGTCAAATATTAATTTATAATTCCATTCTATATCGATTTTTTTTCTTTTCAACAAAATTGTCAGGAATTCTGAATTAAAAAATAATATTTTATTGTTAATTTTTACTCATTTGTAGCTTTCGAGTATTCGTTAAGGTGAATATTTTTTTATTTTAATCAATCTTCAGAGAACGAAGGAATCCTCTTAGTCAGAAAAAATTGAGGGAGTCCCGAAATTTCTGTCCTCCTGCTTTGGAAAAGAAAACATCACTCAATTGAGTTGGAGAAGATATTTGGATCCTCTGGGAAGAGGAAATGGATATTTATATCGAATGGAATCGAAACTCTCGAGAGCTGAAGTCGAAAATCTGTCACACTCATCCCTCACTATTCATTCATTCATAATATATACACATAATATATACATCACGTTATCCATCTGAATTTACTTCAAGTCCAGATTTTTCAAAAAAGTCCGACTTATCAGTAATAATAACCAGAAAATTTCATATGAATATGTTGTATCTAAACATTGCAAGGTATTTTTGTAAAATTTCAAGAGTAATTTTTTAACAATGTAATCTTACACATTAATAATAAAAAAGGAATTTCGATCACTGGAAAGTATTCCTCGGGCATTCAAGGAACTCAATCAGTGAAAATTAGTTTGTGCCAATGAGTTGGTGAACAATTTTCCGATAAATCCGCAACATTATGTATCATATAATATTCGTATTTATCGAGGACGGAGGGTGGTATTCTATCGATCGCCTCGACTATGGAAGTTCATGACTTTGGTATCCGAGCGATGTTCATTCGATCGTGAAACCGGAGGGAAAATTATTTCGCATTCCGCATGTGGTTCACGCGTCTGCGGTTGAGTATGAGACGAGATCCTTTACCGAAGAGGCTTGCGGCTCAGGCAATTCATGTTGTTATACTAGTATGCAATTACACCAGGTCGGTATTAAATGTACGGCTTGCGGTGGTGAGATGGAAAATTCAATTTGACTTTGGATAGCCCCTCAGACCAATTACCGGTTGTCAGACAAACTGACGCTTTTACCCTCTTACCACCCATTGCCACTTCCTCGAGGTCCTCAATGAACGCCGGCAGGAGCCATTAGTTATTGCAAAACAATGGGTAAACCACTAGAATTAATTCATCCCGACCTCCTGAGACAAAACATCATTTTTTCAACAATAATTGGCACGATGTATTCAACCCCGAAGCTCACTCAGCAAAATTCACATATAGATATTATCCGTGTGAAAAACCAAGTAATGAAATTTCCGACCGAAAAATTGGAATAAAACGAAAATTCGGTGTAAGTCACTCAACAAATTCCAATAATTTATTTGTAAAACGTACACATGTAAAAATGATGCTGTTATGCATATGTGAAAAATAGTACTCGCCCCTGACTCTCACAATAAAAATGTGTGGAAATATCATGCGATTATCATAACCGATTCCGGCAATATAAATGTTAATGATAATATTAATTACGAGCAATAATAATTCAATTTATTGATTTCAATTTATTATTTTTAATTAGATTTATTATTCCTGTGATTCTGGGATGATATGGGAACATTTTGTGGTCATATTGAGTACTTTTAGAGTAAAAAATTAATTATATTTATATACTCTTGAGATAATTAATTCAATGTTGAGTTTTGCAATGAAACACTGGTCTGCAATTGTCACGGCAGTTTGAAATTTACATTCGCTCCCGAACTGTCGCATTCTGAAAGCCACCACTTGCGTGAGCTTTCAATGCGGACCTGCAAAATCGTATATTGTTCCCATAGCTAAAACCATGACAGTTTTCCATGAAAAAGTTGGAGAGATTGGCCATCGGCGTACCGCCCGATTTCCCCTATATTTTTCCCCAATATTTTTGTAATGTCACACGGTCCCGGTCAATCAATCATATCGACTCCATTAGAATCCTGAGGAGCAATTTTTCACTTGTCCATGAATTATTATTAATTAAGGGAAATTATTTCAGAGCTGAAATTCCTCGAGTAACATTTCCACTTTTCCCTTTGTTGTCCCTGTGTTGTGATGTCAAGTAATTTTTATTCCGAATGTATAAAATATATATAAAATGTCCGGAAATTGTCGGAAATATTTAATTTTATAAATTCCACAATCGAGAATAATCAATTTGTTTAATGACATTAACAAATAACCGCACGAATGGCGATTTGGTCAGTAAAATTCCTCTAGCCAAAACCCCAAGATCTTCTTTAATTGATTATCTTATTAATTAATGAGGTAATCTAAGTTGAAGAAGAAAGATTGAGTAAATCTTCATTCTGGCAGACAGAAACGAGTTCTGATTAAACAAAAATCATTCCCAGACTTTTCTTAGCTCTTTCGACTCCTTATTTTCCTTTCATCTCATCAGTGGAATGCAATCTTTCCACTCATTCTCTAATAATCTTACTTATCCTCGGGAGAAGACACCGTACGCTTTCGAAAAGAAATGGAAATTTCGTGGACAGTCGCCGAGTAATTCTCCTGAGAGTCACTCAATTGAATTTAATGCACCGAGAGAAGTATTCCATAATAATTACGGTATAATTCACGTAATCCGGAAGAAGGAATGGTTTACCGGCGGTTTCATAGGGATGGAAGAAAATAAATCTGAAACGTTCAGCAATTTCTCAACTTCATCAAACGAAACGAGTACAAAATTCTTAGATAATTTTACTTGCTACATTTATTACTCTTAATTTTCATTGAACTTCACTTCGCTGGCGACTTACAATTCGAAGTCTAATTATTACGTTCCTTTTCTCATAATTCTTAGTGGAGTTTTCTGTGATCTTTAATCTTTCACCGATTGAATAACGGTGGCATAACAGAGAGGACGATTCACTCTGGGGTATTACAAACTGTCTTCCCCCAATTAATTCCGCTCAGATACTCAAATATCCGTGTCAACGAGGGTGGGAAATGGTGGCTGTACAATTTCCTCTGTCACATGTAGCACTCACGGGAAGCTACAGGTTTCTAGATATAAACCCTCGAGTGAATTGAATCCTCTTAAGAGTTATTGGAGCCTGATAACTATACCGAGGATCTCCGCACAAACTTTTGCCTCTTTGTTTTCAGAGTAATACGAGTAGTAATGACCCTCCCAGATTATCAGGAAATTCTCGAATCATACGATACTGCGTATATTAAATTCTGATCCATCGAATACTCATCGAGAATGTATATCGCACTATATCACAATTTTAAACAAAAATAATCCCATGAAATTCAAAACAATTATCGCACCCGGTGAATTTTCCATCAACTATTGTGCAACAATTACAATAAAATAAAAAATTCGGAAAGTTCTTGAATTGATGGGGAATTCAAAGAATTCTCGAGATTGTCATTCCGTTTGGGTTTTTTGTTTCAAATTCTGAAAAATTCACCGAGAATCATGAAGATCAGGCTATAACTCGAAATAACATTTGAAATTCTCTTTGAAATTCAGTTTGTCCCTCGAGCCCGGAGAGAATAATCCAATTCGATTTTTCTCCCCGGCACTCGCCCAACGAATTTCAATTCTCACATTTTCCCTCGTCATTCCACGCAGATCCAGATCCAGAGTAGTTCATTCACTCCGCATATAATATACAGCAGATCAGAGGACCTGAACAGACAACGAAAAGGGGATAAAAAATCTCTCGTTTGTGCTTGCATTCTCTCCGGTCTCGTTAGAAATTCTACAAACGACGCCGGACGTGACCACACAGAGGGCACAAGAAAATAAGGCTGATACACTCAACAGCTCCCCAACCACAACCAGCTCCAGCTATTTTACATACCCAAGTATTCCGCATTAATTTGTACCTCTTAATGTCATATGAAACCCTTCTGCACTATTTCATCGTAACACAATTGTCATGAATGAAAATTTGCATTCGCTGAATTGTAGTAATGCGTTCCCCGAAATTGATTTCCACGAGTGCAATTTGATGTTGAAATCCAGAGGGGAATCAGAATCTGGCGATTAGCTGGACCCATTCTCATGTCAATTTTTTTTCGACCCCAATCCTTGAACATATTCTGCCACTTTTACATTTAATCGGTGAATCCATCGACAAAGTGAACCAGCCTTTTTCGAATAATCCATGAAACCTTCCGGTTTAACTGAAAATAAAAAAACATCCGCACGAAAAAATCCAATATCAATTTGGTAAAGTGCCTCTCACTGATTGGAATAGAAATGGACATTATTTATGGACCCCCGAAATCAGGATTAAACCCGACAGCCGCGGACTGTTGTTATTTGTGGATATACGACCTCTGGGTTGTGGGGGGACTCGTCGTACGTATTATTATCGTAAACTTGAATGGAGATATTTCATTGCAGACCTGCTTTATCAGTATTACGGCAGTGGCATTGAAACCGTGAGAAAGGTCATTAATAATTTATCACATTTATGAGATGTTACCCTTTACCCAGTAAATAGTCATTACATTTTTTATGAGAACGCAATTCATGAAGTTATTATTAAACTTGTTCAATCCGCTTTATTCAAATATTCCGATAATGGTATCTTTGTTATAATTATCCGTAAACCCATATTACACCGTTCGTGTATTATGATTGCGTTATAGGAATTCCGTGATAATGAAGAGAGAAACAGGTTCAACATAATTCTCGTTATCGGTTAGTTATCATAGAACAAAAAATTCAGATGTGCCATTCATTTTCTCGCGAAATTATGGCAATTACGTCAGTTATTATAAATTTCCAATATTTACACTGCTAATCTCAACCGCAATTTTATATTATATCAATGTAGGTAACAAATCCGCGGATTGATCAAAAGCTCTTGAAAATAATCTGATATATTCCGAAACATACAATGGAAAACATTTCCCGTATCATTTCTTGAAAATCTCCATCATATCACAACTTCACTGGATTTTATCGAGTAATTTGTATAAAGACGGAATTTTGTTCTATTGTTCGTTTCAATTACCATTGTTTTTTTTTTTCGTGTCAGAATTGGATGCCCATGAAATTCTAATTCTTTTAGTAAATAATAATAAATAATAATAATTTGGTGGATGTTGACAGGAGGAATAAATACGCCTCAATTTGTAAAAAAAAATGATATAAGATCGAAACGAAAGGTAGAATTCCCCAGATTGCAACATCTCTCCCCATTTTAGTGGCTTCCCATATCCCCAGGGTGCTATTGGAATAGGATCCATACGTAGTTGGATAACCATTTGCTCTCCTCATTATGATTTCTGATTCATTACGTATAATGAGAGAATTTGGCAAGTATCTCACGCTTCGACCTGGCTCAACACTGTCGTCATGTTTTCCCAGAGGTGCACGAAGTTTATTCTAAACTCGTTTCCATCGGGAATGCCACGGCATCCCCCACGTTTTAAGAGAACGTTTAACGATTTAAGATGCAGACTGGCGCATGAAACAAAATAACATGAAAATGTATTATTTTCACGGGCAATACACACAAACATAGAGTTATATCTCCAGAGATTTACTTTATGGAATTTGAGATTTGTGGGGCAATAATTCTCCTCGATTTCATTCATTACTGTTGAAAATTTCTTGAAATTGCAGTGACAGAGTCATTGGAATTTTAAATCATAAGAGTTTGACTTTAATTTTAATTAAAAATAATAGCTTTTAAAGCTCTGAATAGCTCATAAAAATGCCGTCCATTAAGGATAATGACTCAAATTTCAATAATTCCCAGTAATTTTCTCAACTGCTGCAAACGGGCGACTAAAAAATCACGCGGCGTACGTTCTAGTCGAATTAAAAAGCTTGATTGTTTATGGAGAATGCAATATACTCAGTGCAGTGCGTTAATGCAGTCACCATGGCATGACAAACAATCCCTGAAATACCGTTCTGCATCCATTCCGAATAGCGACAGTCCACAATTGCTGTCCGGCTCGACCATTCGCGCAACTGCATGCGAAATTTGCAAGTAAATAGCAATTAATCAGTGTCCGTACAAATCGTCTGCACCATTAATTTGTCATTTCGTAGCTGTCAATGATTTGCATTCTGTCTAGAATCCCTCCATTCCCCAATTCGTTTCGCAAATAATTTCATTGTAACCCAGCTCGAAAACCATAAAACTCACTCGATATCTGATAATTAACTCCATCCAGTTAATCGTCGGGATTCATTGCAAGATGGAGATAACATGATATCGGACCGTTGAAAATGAATATTCCGGATTAATCAATTATCGATTACATCAAAGAACTGTTGAATCCACTTTTACGACAAGTTCACCGTTATCGTCCGGCTATCGTTGAACCGATCTTGATTAAAGTCCCCATGAAATATATTATCGTGCTTGACAGCGTAACTTTTCCAGGTTATTAAAATTGATTTAGCACTTGTCGGGGGGTCAGGGGATGGAAGAGGGTGGAAAGAGGGTGGAAACCGAGGGATGAAGGGGTGAAGTGGTGAGAAACCTTCCGGATTGAATTAACTTTCCTCTTTCACTCGCTCGTACACTTCCCTGATTTTTCAGAATGAATCTCTCATCATTCATTGATTTTTCCTGAATGGGAGGGAATGAATGCGGAGTGGGTTGATTCGATTTATCAGCCGGTAATGTATTTAGATAGTAGCGGAAGCGAAAAAATTGAGAATCACTGAAGGGGAAGTATTAGATGAAGAAATTTCCAAGATTTCATCAAGACACGGGGAATAACAGATGGGACTGCAGTAATGGAGAGCCACGTACCTTCGAATACAGTGCAATATACTGAGAAGAAGACTTAATTCTGTGCTTTCCTTGTTCAAAAATATTTTCGAAATGGTTCTACCGGTTATTCCTCTAAACAATAATTAATATAAAATTATACGTTGAACGGCTCATTAACGACTGTCATCTCCCAGACTACTGGGCTAATTCCTCAACACAAATATTCAATCTTTCTAGTAGTCTCTGTATTCTTGAATACTTTCAGATAATATATCTCGAATAATAATAATAATAATAATAATAATCACCAGTTCAAAAGTCAAATCACAGCAAATAATACCGTAAACAAAACGAACGGATAAACTGAATCAGAAGTAAAAAAAAAAATTGCTCAATGAGAGTCCCTCTCCTAGCGCAAATATAGTATATAGTTGCTCAGACACATGAAATACAATAAACAATGAAAAAATAACAGCTACTGTAATGACAAAAACAAATCTTCCACAAACGTATTGCACCCAGGGGTAAATATTAAGAAAAAGCGAAATAATTTTGTTTTTTGTATTAATTAATTTGAATTGGTTAGAGTGAAAAAAGAATCGTGTAACAATTTTAAATTGATTATAATGAGTTATTTTTTAGGGCGCAGGTATTGGCTGAGCGGAATTTTCTTCTCGAAAAGTATATCAGTTATAACTCGGGAAAGAGAGTCGTTTGTGCGAATGTCTCTGAAAGTTACTAGTGTGTATGTACTCCTTGGGATGATCTCCTATATTGTGGCTAAAAGAGTGTATTTTCCAGTGCTTTTTATTTCTATTCTTCACACGCCAATGGTTTTCCTACCAACGAGCTGAAGAATGTGAGAAATAGGGGAACGTGAGGTATCGTGAATTGAGGAAACTCGAGATAGATGAAATAAAAAAGTTTTCCGTATGGCTGTGTCGAGGAATCGGCCAAATACTTTAGACGCATCATTCTCTCATGTTTTCACTGTACTAGTTCATGAAAGACGAGTGGTGCTAAAGTTCGCTGGAGCATTTCGAAAATTCGGAGCTCGATTGGAGAAAGTATCTGAGGAATTGTATGCCAGAGAAGATAAGTGGAAATGATAACTCCGTGGGAGAATGTGGAATATCAGGTGGAATGCAATTATTGAATTGTCGGGGATAATCCAAGTGCTGGCTACGGTTTGAGAAAACCGTAGGACCGAATAGAATAAACTTTTCAAATAGAAAATCCATTCAATTGCGCCAAATAAGAAAATTAATAATAATTAATAATAAATCATTCCACGTGTTTTTTTATCTCACGCTAATTTTATCTCACTTTACCATTTCACCACTAAAATTCATGATTTGTACGATCCCTTTAAATAAAGAATAGCGGAATTAATAAAAATTCAATTGTTCGAAGTTCAAAGTGTTTTTCTACTGTTGAAATACTTTTCTTCGCTCCGTGCGCGTTCATACGATAAAGAGTATGAATTTCAATGGCGTCTAATACTGATTTATAATGATCATGGCACCTCCCTCGATGTATTTTTTTACCAATCGAATGGAATTTAGCAAATTGAATGGGAGGAGGATGCAGAGTCAGCGTTAAAAAATCTATCTGACTTGAGCTGGTAGATGTTAAGGGTCTTCCACCCACTGTATATCGCCCCACCATCTCACTAAGGTTAAGTGAGCGAAATGTAATTTCATGGTGAGAACATTTTCCCTTTGAATTCATTATTAACAGCGCAATTCATCATAGTGAGGCATTAACGCTCTCCACTCTTTGTCACGTTTTCCGCGAAAATCCGACGGCCGTCACACGCTCAAAGGACAAATGAGTTATTGAACAGGATGACCCCACCCCTGATGGCATGAATTAAAATTGCACGATATTATGCATTAACATGATGGGCATACTATAAAACGATAATCCATTCGAGGAAGTATTTGAAATTCAGAATTAATGGGTGAAGAAGGTTATCTCGTTTTTGGGTCTCGATCATCGATCATTCGATTATTTTACACCATCGAATAATCTATTCTGAGAGATTCAGTTTCACCGGTGGATTAGACTGTTTTGCCTTGCCTGGCTGGTACTGTTTTGCATATGCACATGCTGTTTTCAAACCATTTGAATTCTCGATATACAAACTCAAGTCCAATTACGGATGGGGATTGTAATCCAGTGGTTGCGTTTAAATCACTCTAAAATTAACTGTCTCTGCATGGAATTTTCTCTGCCATCCAAACTTTTCCATCATCTCCCCATGAAAATTCCTGCTCCACCAGAAAATTCAATAAAAATTACGTAACAATTTCGTACTTTTTTCGGTAATCAACTTGAGAAGTTACTGAGTTACTAGATTTATTTTCTTCCATTTTATTGGAAATAGGATAGTTAAATTAATTAAAACACAATTAATGAACTCTAATCACTATTTTTTATTAAAATCGCACGAGGGAGAATAACCTCTGAACTCTATCAATATCTCCAAGAGATTAAAGACTAGCCGCAAAGGCCATAAGAACATTCGTCACCAAAGAAACCCTACAATGATTTCATGTGAAATTTGAAGAATGAAAAGTTTGAGTCGCTCAAGTTAATCCGACCGAGCAGAAATCAGCGAATATATCGTTATTGTTGGCGAATTACTATGGAAGTTGAGCATGTGGGGACAAGTGCCATGTTGAGCTAATGAGTGTACGGGACGAAGATCCATAACCCCTAGTGATTCATCAAGTGCACATGTGTATGGTAACAGGGCTAATTATTTCCCGTAGACATTATACGGTCAACCGGAAATAATCCCACGTACTTAAGACTCAGCACTTACCGACAACAAAGTTGTGCAATTGAAAGGACTGAGGTGTCTTACGATGAAAATCACGGCTGCACCTATCAATGATAAAATGCTGGGGACCTTACAAATGTAAAGTATGGATATCATATCGAATGTTGAATAGTTTTATAAAGGGACTCGAGCGAGTATGAAGTTCCTTGTATGGAATTTCAGCTGATCCTGGGCTTCAGGAGAATTTTCCTCCCTTGGGCATATCTACTTGAAAGTTATAGGAAATAGGGGTCAGCGCTCGAAGATAGCTGGAGAGAATATATTGTTGAACGCAGAGGGAAAATCTGAATGAAAAATTGGGAATGATCGGACGAAATGGAGAGACAAAAGTGTAGCCAATGTTATGTTATATTATCCAAATTAATTTTCCCTATAGCCCCATGCACGCGATTATATAATCAGTCTACTGTAAACGAGTTGAGTTGAAAACCATCGTTTTCAATTTTTCTCTTCGTGAAGTTACCTTCAATCGCACTTCCTGAAGATGATTTCTCGTTCCCCAACGAAATTCAACTTCACGTAGCAATCCAACGACAAATGGAATAGGCAAACATCTCAGTAGTGCGACAAACAGAATTGAATAAACATCTGTCCACGGAGTAGAATCCCAACAATTGATACGAATTTAAAACTCGCTGAATGTCGGGAGTACGAAGAGGTTGGCAAAAAAAAGTGAGATGTTTGAGGTAAATCGTCGACCGGAAAAATTGCATTTTCATTCACCACCGCTTTCCACCAGCCCCCGCTCTTATTTGCTCTTCTATCTGCATCTTGTGAAAGCATCAAGACGATGAACTCTTTTCCCCCGTCTTATCGAAATCGACAAGTCTTCGATTCTCCCCTCGTAGGTTATCTTCGAAGATTCCCTCCGAGGTTCACCTTGGGTTATCAATGCTAATATATGACGCCGGTAATTCGGAATTGTCGACCCCTCGACTGTACCTATACATATATGCTTACTAAGAAGTACTTACCATTTTAATACAGAAAAGCCCCAATAGTATTATAATAGAAAAATACAGGATATAGTACGTGATTATCCATGTAATCGTATGCTGACGAATGATTTCAGTTATTTTTATCTAAACTCATCAATTTCACGTAAATTTTACGTACTAGAATCATACTTTTTATACGGTTGTAAAGACGAACCCTCGGCAGCCATGTTGACTCATCGACAGGGTGTGTAGTAACGATCGACATAATAATGCCTGACATGCCAGAGTAAATGGTACCGGACTAATGCGTAAATTTTCCTACCTGTGCAATTCATTTTTTTCCGATTTCGCTATTCGTCCCGCGTTTATGTTTCCAACAGTAATTTTCACGAATTTTTTCAGTATTTTTTTTTCCGTGTATATCAATTTAACAGTCGCTACCTGTCAATTGAATATTTAACTCTTCACGATCAATTCTCGTACATTACCCAGCCAATCTTATACTCTTGATCTTCTTGGTGAGAAAATTGAAAAATTGATTTGACACCGCTCTCGATAACTGGTGGGATAAAATTCAACGACTAAAGCCGATTCACACACATGTAAATACTCACCAAGAAATAATCCCTTTGATTTGAGTCCACCTGAGTCATTTCGGAAATCAGTTTATTTCAGATCGGATCGACGATCTGAATCAAGTCCGAGCCGGAGAGATTCAAGATCATTTTTTACTTCATTAATTGACCCAAACGCTTTTTTGAGAATAATCAATTTTTGGAATCAATATAATTCTCACTCAGGCATTGAGAACAAGTTATTTTCAAATATAATGATTTAATTGCGTCCATTATATACCTGATATCGTATTTGAACGGGCAAGTCATGAACGCGTGAAACGTGATTCGACTGATAAAATAAAAAAGCTCCTCTTTATTATTATTATGGTTATTGTCCATTAATCATTGTAACAATGACTGACTGAATAATCTCCTGCAATATAATACAAAGTCTGCAGAATATATTCTTTTAATGGAAAGCGTAATCGAATTAATTCGATATTTTTTGAGTAATCACTCATTTGTATTATTCACGTGGAACCGCAAAATTCGTTAATACAATAATTAAAAGTTTATTTTCATATTCTTCCTATTGTTTAGATAATCTCATAATAAAGCTTAAGCTTTATTAATTATTAATGTAGCTTAAGACTGGGATTCCTCTGACTTCTTCGAACAGAATTGCTGCAATGTGGAAATGTATTGAAATTATTTGACAATTCTCTTTCATTTATCTGTTACTTACTCTCAGTCCTGCGTCCAGACTTTCATCATCATTCAATTTTGGGTCGAGTTCCCCTTGAAGTAACTCGAGCAGCTGCTGCTGGGCCTCGGTTTTCCTTGTTTTTAGAAGTTCAGTTGCATTATAAAATAATTCTTCAACATACGACTTGTACGACTCAATTCCTTCGTTGACCTGAAAAACGAGAACATCTCAATAAAAAAATGAATAAAGAATGTAACAATTAAAATAAAAATTGAGTATATAATTTCGGTGAAGACGACTATTTCCAAGGAGATTTCATCACAGAATTATTATGCAGAATACATAATAATTGAACAAATACTTACGTTGTTTATACAATTGTTGGCAGTCGTTAAGTTATTTTCCTTGCGCAAGAGATCACAATCGTTGGCACTCTGTGTCCAGTTGGAAAAATTATTATTTTCCGTGTTGCATTTGTCAAAATCCTCCAAAGCTATCGCCCAGAGCTTTATAACGGCGTGTTGAGTATCGATCAATTGATAGAAACGTCTGTCATTGTTTGTAAGGACTGATTTAATATATTTCAAACAATCAGCGTATCCTGTTTTATCTTGGAATTTTGATTTTTCAGCTAAATACTGAAATGGTGATTAAATTCATTATTGGAAATCCACTGGAGTGCTGATTTATCAAATTACACAATGACAAATACCTTTTCTCGAATATACTCATATTTTCGTAAACTATAGCTTGAATCTGCATCCTTTATGATTTCACCAAAGTCATCATTCATACGGATCGCATAATCCCTCGAATTTTGCGCAAGGTCGTACAAATCGCGGATTCCCGAAGTGACGCGAGAACGTTTGTTATCGTATTCATCATCATTTTCCTCAGAAACAATTTCCTGAAACTAATATTACAATAATTATCGTACGATATCAGCGTCTGATTTATCTGTTGAAAGAAAGCATTAAAATATGGAAAAATACACTGAAAATCCGTGAAAATATTGATAATTCAAGTAATTGCTCTTCTAAATTCTGAAGCTACTAGGAATTCAGATGAACTTCATATCTGTTCGTTGCACAATATACAGTGGGGATTTGGATGCAATCGGTTTTATGGAAATTAAAGAAATTTATAACAGTGTTCAGAGAAATGTTGAAATTATAGTTGAACTTACGGATAGTAGGACAGCGCAAAGAAGAATGAATGTTTTCATATTGGTGAATTTGTATCAATTTATTCCTACGTACAGCTGGAACCTTAATACCATGTGTGGTTTCAACACCTGAATTTATATAGTTTTATTATCTCCCCACTGTGTGGATTTTGTCACAACCTGATGGAAGTAGTTGTCGAATTTAATCATCCATTGGTTAATTACATTTAGTCCATAAAATTGTTTTGAGACGCGCGTCATTTTATATCTCGCAGCCTTAAAAAATTCAATTGCGCTGTGAAACACCTTCGTCAAATATTGCTTTAGATATATATCGGTTAGATAAATATTCCAGGCAAAAACTTCTCACCCAAATTCGTAGAAATATTTCTTCTACGTCGAATTATTCACGTTTTTATCTGTTTTACCGAATTTGAATAATTCTTAGTAAATAGTCAAACTAAACAAACGGTTTTTCAATGTTTTATCTGTAAAAAAAAATGGTAAAATTGAGGTGTTCTTATCTGAAACCATTTTAAAACGAAGCCATTTGCGTAAATATTCACCGATACTACATGACTCGCGGTTTTGGTATTTCGAGGTGAATATGTCCTAGAGTCAAAATTATATCAACTACACAAATCTAAAATTAATTCTCTGAAGAAAACTACACTTCCATCCAAATAGTAATTAATAACAAGTTGCGCTATCTCCATTAATTCATCAATTTCTACGTTAAATTGAAGGCAACTGCGAATTATGGACGTCCCTCTGTTAAAATGCTCGGAGCTTCGTTGAAACTCGAAAACTTTTTCAGGCAAATTGACTTAAAATTGTCTCCCCTGAAAATTACCGTTAAAATGTCCCTGAAATTTAAATCGTTCTCCAGCAGTACAAGGACGATGACGACTTAACTTCCGGAGTCAGCCGTGTATTCGGAAAATCCTATGTACGCCTTTGAGATGTCGATTTAAATATCCTCCAGACTAGATCTTGTAACTTCCGGCGGATGTGCAAAGGCCTTCAGCTGCGCGAGTTAACGACTGTGGAAGCCCGACAGACTCTCTGTCGGTATCCACTATCCGGAAGGCATGTGCAAACATATATTCGTTCTTTCTGACGTATTCTTCAAGCTACCCTCGTGGTCATGCATATATGGATTCCGGGATTGTCAATGGTACAACCCTCCGTCAGGATGTTCTCGCTCTGTTTGTACAATTATTCTGCTGACGTTGACAGACTAATATTGATATGAAATCCGTCACGTTTGAATTTAGCAACAGTAACGAATGAAATTCTTTCCATAAATTTCCCTCGCGATCATGTCAATAAATTGGGAAAATCGTATTGCTCATGATTCTTAGGATAATCTATAGGGGGGCCTGCAGCAACTAGGGCACCCTGAAATATATATATTTCCCGATTTGGAGGAGATAAATTTCCTCTGGAAATTTTTTCCGTTTTTCTCAACATTATTTACAATTGTCAGCATCATTCAAATGAAATTTTTTGATATCCCGTAAATTTTTTCTGCATGCATCCTTCAAGTAGCACGCGCGGTGAAGCGAAAACAATGAGACTGATCTCGAGATTGGAAAGTTTTCCACACGATTTCCCCTTGAACCTCGAACCAATCAGTCACTGTCCCTCAACGTTGTCGTGCTACTTCGAATCACCATCAACCGTTATCCCAACGTAGTCCAAGTTGGACTATCAAAATGGGAAAGCACATAAGTCACTTTCAACCAGAGTAATCATTCGCTGTACGCTCAGAATTTCCCAGACATAAAACTCCAAACTTGATGTTATTCTCATGACTTTTTTACTGTCCCTCAAACGTCTCCAGCGGATATCTGTCCTTCATATAATTAATCCTCGAGTAATTTCAGAAATTGCATCTTCCTCATTTCCATAGAAATTATCATCTCCTCACTTCCGTAGATTGGTATAATCTCCTCGACTCTGTTAAGATTAATTGAATCCCGGTAATATCCCGAGTTATTCTTCCTCCGTTGGAAGTTCAAATCCTTCCCAAACTATAAATCCAACTACAAATACCTGAGATTAAAAATGCTAATTCCCCGGGCGAAAAGTTCAATATCACAAGTAAAAACTGATACTTATCCATAATTTCAAAGACTATTTCCAATGCCAAAAAGTTTACGCAATGCCGACGCCTCGTGAGAAATAGGAAATAGGTAGAAGATAACGAAGATAACGAGTTAAAACCGCCGACACCTAACTGAATTTTTCTTTCTCGTCTTTCTTCCAGATTAAGGAGCGCCGTCACCTGGTGGAATCGACAATTCCGGAGTGGCGTCTTGGGTTGGCTGAGACATAAAACCACCAGGCGAATAAAAAAGAGAGTATAGGAACAAAAAGCCCCGTATCTCGTGATTTGCAGAAGATTGGATAAACCCCTGGGATATCATCAAACTGGTGACGGGACAGTGAGGATATGTTAGAGTGCCTGAAGAAGGTCCCTCATAGGACCACTCGATGAAAAAATATTCATAACAGACGATTGCCGAGGTTGAGCGAACTCGGAGAGCACAAACTCCCTATACTCCCTACTAGTATTCAATTCCATGGGGCTTTATCACCAGGTGCTAATGATCCTCCAATCGCCATGATAGCGTGAAAAACTCGGCTATGTACTCAAGCTCACCACTCTCTGGTACTTTTCACAAGTGATCATGCACCCAGAAATGACCACTACCACGAGCATCACATGGACAGCCATAACGAGCACTAGTGAAATTGACGACACAGCAATGAGAATAAATATGTCATGATAATTTTTCGTGTGCAAATGATATAATCGCAACGATTACCGGTTTCACGTGAGCCACGAAACATCATCAGTCACCGTCCACAGTCACCCCCTGGAGTGTTGCACACACGCATTGCACACACCATTTCCACAAGTGGGAAAAGCGGAATGAATTATTCACCGTGGATCGTAGCGTGGTGTGCAAGGCTGTTCGTCCGGTGACAAAGTATCGCGATTTACGTTTAATCACGATTTGCTATTCGTCCCTTCCGCAATTAACCGATCGATTCAGCACACCAAATTGCTATATTTCGAGTGGCAATTGGCAAGTGATGCAATAAACCAACTCGATCATCTTTCCGAGAAGGAGAGATTTACCTAGAGGAGACACCAGACCATTTCCATGGTAATCGTAGCCAGTGTAGATTGAAATAAAACGAAATTATTATCCCCCAGGGGGTAGTCCGTGCCGAGTGTGGATAGCAAATATGGCGGATTGGTATGCTCTCGAGAGGGTGAATCGCCGGTGAAACATGACAATATTTATGGTAATGGCGTCGTCGGGTCAGCAAGCTCCTAACGGAGATCAGAGATTGGAGTGAGTCTGGGGGTGTGACCTCTTTCCCCTACCCTCACATCATCCTCCTCTGCACATTCCGTTGTGCCTCTCCTTGACAAACGTTTGACTTCTGGTGCGATAAATGCTGGCTATCGCTTTCTCGGATTTCCACTGTCGTCATAGTCTTCGACACCGGATGCTAGGAGTGAAGTTTAACGGAGATAGAGGTGTTGCGTGTGGGTGTTATATCGGTGAGAGGATATAGGAGAGAGGGAATATTGTGGTTTGGAAAAGATGGAGAAGGATCGGCATTACAGGGCGTATGAGGGCTTGAAGGCCGCTAACAACGGCAACACCTCGTCCCTGAAGAGGGCAAATGCACCTTCTAAAGCGCAGACCAGGCAGATCAGGTGTCTGTGCTTCGGTGGAGTTCCGGATAAAGCTAGCCATCACTCATTTCTCAAGGGATTTATGATAAATCTCGGGATCTGTGCTCTTCTTGTGGCGTACACGCTCCTTGGGAGCTTCATCTTCCTGGCGATTGAGGGAGGCGCCGATGGTGCTCTTCACCAGAAAACTCTTGCAACTACTATTGCCAACAACAACCAACCGATTCATTACAACAACACCGCATGGCTGAACAAGGTAAGTTTACACCAATGCATTCATCTACTTGCTGGAACATTCTAGATTAAATCTTCTTGATACCAGTCACTACCGGCTTTCTTGTCTTCACAATAAAAAACCGATACAACAAACCAATAAAAATAACACTAAAGAAGAGAAACAAAAATATCACCAAGTAATAAAACCCCGTCCTTCTGACCCGGAACAAAAGACAAGCATCGTATCCGCAAATTCGGCGGAGATACGGCCACAAATAATACAACTCCAAAGAAATTAATTTTTTTTTCTCCTGCGGTACTTTTCTCTATTATTTTTATTGGTTACCAGTTATTTTCACACGTGTCGTCGTGACGTGCAAGAGAAATATTGTGTAAATTGTACGTCATTTTTCATTGATGTATATCACGAGGACCAAGCTATTAATTAAACACAGGATAATAATTATTCATTAATATATTTCAACCAAACTCAAATGATAGATAAAAATTAGTTCATATCACATGGAAACCTTTTAATACTTACCACTGCAATTCATTCAGACCAGCTTTTAGAGGCAATCTTTTACAGGGATCGAGTTAAAACCAAATAAGTAAATTTCTCACCGTCAATCCATTGTAAAATTCTCTCTATTTCTCAATCACCCATCTGCACTTCTTCGATTATTTTCCACTGGCTCGATAACCTTCTCACTACTCCCATAGATCCACGCGAAATAAATAATTCAAAGACAGCCACTAAAAGGTGATTTATAGTTACCAGTTCTGCAGTACTATCTCTTCAGCCTCAACTTATCGCAAATCGTGATAGTCTCCTCTCATCGCTTTCGTAGGTCTCGCCCATTTCCCCCAAGTTTCCGGAACAGAGTGCTTTAAGCGAATTGGCCCTTTCCCTTCATTCCCCCATCCCGGTGCAATCCTGGCAATTATTTCCGGTTATCGAGTACAAACGGTGCTGACGATCGAAAGGCTCTCTAAAACGTTTTGTTCTCAAATCCTTATATACTGCAATTGTATGTACCGTTTTTTTTTTTTTTTTCATTTCTAGGTGAATCGAGACGCTCGGGAACAAACAGTGGAGAGTATCTGGGAGATTACGGAACACCTCAATATCCTCTATCGTGAAAATTGGACGCGTCTTGCTGAGCAGGAGATTGCCAGATTTCAAGATAGGCTTGTGAAAAAAATAACCGAGAATATAATGAATCAGCAGACTGTTACGTACAGCGATGCCAATACAGATGGACCGACTAGTGAGCGTAAATTGCCGGAGTATGAGTGGAATTTCGCCAAGGCATTTCTCTACTCCCTCACTGTACTCACCACAATCGGTGAGTAATTGACCAGAAAGGGGGGGAAACGGGTGGGGGCACTTGGGGAGGGAAAAATGTGTCGTTTTCCCCGGAGGAAACGTGTAATTAAATCGAGTGCCCTGCAGCGACCTCCCTGTCTGGCCTTTTTTCGTTCTGCGGTCTTTTAGTTAATTTTCGGAAATTTCAGCAATAGATCAAGTCCTCACTCTCACTCTTTGTCTTCAAGCGGACAAAAAATTACTGCTCTCTTGATTATGACATTATTTACTGATTTTAAATAGTTCGTGTTCATATCACGAAAAATGTTCGTGATAATTCAACACGGAATGAATTTAACGAACAACTGAATTTGCAATAATTGGAAATTCAAAGAAATTATCAGAATATTCAAACAATTTACGGATTTACCAATGAAAAATTCTAAAAAACGCCACATCACTCATTTTTTCAACTGGAAATTTCAAGAATAATTATCCAACAGTTTAATCTGTTATGTGATTCACAACAAACGCTGTAAATTTGTCTTCATATTACGGTATACTATGCATGCTATTATTCACGCATAATCCGCAAAAGTTTGCCACACAAATAGTCAGACTTCTAGATGCATGCAGCCGCGTTTATAATACAGGATAATTCTCACCGAGGAAGCTAGTATATTTGTTCGCAATTAGAAGGTCAGAACGAGGCTGGCGCCTGGGGGTAGGTCTATGCGATAGATATAGAGATACTGTCAGGAGTTACATGCTGGTAAGACATTCACACAGGTTGGATAATTACAATGAGCAAATACTATACAATTAAACGACCGAGTTGTAGTCTCTGTAGCAGCGGGCTTGGTCACATTGCCCTAGGATACCATTGTTTGAGTCGACGCCACTATTTAACAAGCTAAATACAGCTATAGTAGTTGAAGCCATCGTTCACCCTGTCTTTCACCTTCATCTTCATTGATTCTCAAATGTGTTTACACCACCGTCTAGCGTCTTCGGTTAATTTCGATTCACTGTGTTGGAGTTGTAGTGATGTTGTTGTCTTTAAGGGAATGTTGATCTTCCTCATGAATTGAGAAATAGAATCGATAGGATCGCGGCAGCCGCGGTTTTGTTGAACTTTCATGTTTGCAAGACCTTTCAACGAATCCTTCAAAGTTCTTTCCAATCCCCTGATTGACGTTATAACCGGGAATATCGATCACTTGTTCATTGCCTTTGAGAGAAACTTCAAAAGGCTAAGTTCACGGAATACGAATATTCTGTTTGATTTTGGTTAAATGTTTTGAATTATCAAATTACTGATTTTTGTCAATATTAATCTCGAGATGCGCTTTCATTTTTCCTTCACTCAATCATATTCTTCACGATTCGCATAAGAAACTTTATATCGTCCCAATGGACTTGGCTAACTTTTCTCATTGAAAAATATCACCCATTGGAAAAGATGCACCTCTGATGTCAGATTTTTTATCCTTCTTACTTCGATAAGATCGTCTCCTTTGCTGCATGCCATATTCAGAATTGAGGATGATATTACGATGAGATAGAATGAGCAAAATTTATATTAACATTCCGATTCTGATGCTGAACTCTGTCTCTTCTCCTCTGCTTGAATGAGTACTCATCTCAACTTTCAATTCCAACAATGTCGTTTTGAAAAACTGATATTCTGTATTTGAAAATATAAAGAGCGTCCTGATGTGAAGCTACAATTAAAATTCAAATTACAATTCAACAATTTCATTTTGCCGGAAGCAAAAGAAACGATTCCGTTTGTAATGACAAAATTATGATTCAACAGTAATGAAAAAGTCACAGAAAATGAAGGCGAGGTGAGGAGATAATTAATCCATTCCACCGTAGTTTTCATCATGCCAGCCGCGGCCCATTACTGCATTTTCCATCTGCTCTACGCACCCCCTGTCCATCTCATCTTTCTATGCGCCAGGGGGAAGCCACTCAACTTTTTCCACTTTTCATTCGTTTTGTTCTCAACATTTCCGCAGACTTGTTTTTCTTTCTTTTTTTTTTCTCCACTCTCTCAATACTCTCTTTTCATTTTCCCCCTCAATACTTCTTTTTTAATCATTTTTTTCACGACAGTTAATTACTGAAAGTATTGCGGCACGTTTTATCGACTCGTCGGAGTATGAAAATATTGTCCCGGCGAAAATACCTCTGCTCGTTCGTATTTCAAACGGCTTATCGTCCGGTGAGGAAGTCCCCATATCGTTTACCTTTTTCCCTTTTTTTTTCTCATAATCCTATGTTGCATTTTTTAAATTTCCTCCGCACATATTTCGATCGGGGGTTCAATACTAGAAGCAAATTAAATCCATGGCAATCTCATTGCTGTTGGGGATTATTTTTTCCGAAATTTCTAATCACCGCGGCATGTTGATAATATCACCTTCATTCCAGGAATCTACTTCAAAGGATATTCTCCGTAATTTCGTGTACAAAACTTTACATCGCAGCAGCATATCACTCGATAACTTTTCTAATTTAAAAATCTCTATCACTTATAGAAAAAAATTACGTCAGTAGATTCCCATGAGATGTTCATTTAACCAGTGAAAATAAAGTAGTTTTCGATTCAAAGATGAACTTTTCCGAATTAACTTCTCTGTCATGCATTTTCTTTCAAAGAAATCTCCACAATTATATCATCTCCATGTACTTCGGTAACTTTTAGAATTAAAAAAATTCTGCTGCTGATTGAGAAGGTGATATCTCCGATGTGATATTTTTTATCCCTTTTACTTGGATAAGACTGAATGAGATGAGTGTGATAAAAATGATAAAATATTCATAGAAATAATAATAATTATTATGCTGTTGATTATAAATTTATGATATATGACATAACTTTGCGAATTTCCATAAATTATCAAACACACGAATTCAGTTTTCGAAGTAACATTTTCCTCATTGAAAGAAATACGGTAGAATTTAATACGTTGAATGGTCTTTTTTATACCCCCAACATCCGCTCTGAAAGTGCTCTTTCATACCACTCGTCGAATATTTCAGGCATTAATAAACGGCTCAAGCATTAATCTTGAAATTTTAATGGTGTGCATGAGATCATCTTAGCACGTGAGATAGTTTCAGAGTTGAAAAAAACAAACGGAAAATGAAAAAATTGGAGTAAAAAATTTTCCTCGATTTCAATATAAACAGAAAAATAAGCGCCGGGAACTTTTATATTTTTAGAATCACCCGCGAATACCGAAAATACTAAGAAAAAGTAGAGAATAGATCATTCGTATCCACTAAGTGAAGATACAATAGCCAATTGGAATTTAAATCGTTGAAATCCCAAGGTAAAAATATCTATCCTCTTTGAATTATTGCCTCAACCAGAGTTATTCGGTGTTAATGCATTTAATTAGCTGAATGTTTTTCTTTTGAGTGTGTAAAGAGAAAATTCATACTTCAAATAGTGTGAATAAATATGTGACAGGAGTACATGTTATCAATATTATTTGAACATTATCAGATGAGCTTTTGTGACGGGTTTACGACTTTTCAACAGCATAAGCCGAGTTATTGATGTGGCATAATCAATCAAAATGTCAGTTATATCATTTACCCAGTGGTATTGATACAGCTGTGACAGTGTCCGCGCATTAATGAAAATTTATTGAAATTTGCAGTCCTCAATTAATTGCCAGATTGCTCTATTCAAATATATATAAATGAATAGGAGTGCGTCAATTGTGAGAGTGTCACATTTGTTATATTTTCTCTTGAATACTTAGTATTTCAATGAGGATTAATTCACAATTTTCAATTTTTACGGGTATTCCCGGGGCCTGATCTAAAATATCTGGGTTAGGAAAGCGACTTTTATTTATTCGTTCCTTTCCTTATCTATCGCCAAAATAGATTTTAGATTAGAATTTACAAAAAGTAAATTTCCTCCACAAAGATCATAGGTTACGAAAAAGAAGTTTAAACTCTTGAACTGACTCGTTTCCGCGGAAAAATTCATTGACATGACTCTCCGAAATATAATTCCTGGTATTCCCTGTACTAGATCCTGTCCTGCACAACCGTCAAGGATTCACTGATGTAAAAAATATTTTTTTCAACCCTGTCCTCTCATATACATCCGGGTTACCGAGGAGTTCCATTGCAGCTAGGAATTCTGGGAGCTGTAACCCGGGCGTCTCATTGAAAACGAGCAAACATACCCAAGCAAAGATACGCAAACAGCTGAAGGAGGAAAAGTAGAGTTGTATTTGGCATTGCTTTGAAGCCACTTTTTCGGTGAAAATCCCCCAGCCACATTTCTCCGGTCTTTCTTCCAGTCTGTATCACTGGGCTCTGCACCAGGTTCGATGTATGACTTGAATTTTCCGGGTGCAACCCAACACAAATCCTTTCCTGGCTCCCCACCGAGAGCAACGATTTACCTCTTCAGGTTGCCAAGCAACCGTAAAATCGCCGGCACGTGGTATAACCAAGATGCACGGATACAGTGCCTATTTCGATTTAGTCTCATTTCAACTATTTGCTCAGAGCGAGCGTAAAGACTCCGTCGAGAGTGCAATTGTCGGAATATGCAGCTTTCGTTTATACTTGAGGATATTTGACCATATCAGGAGTTGTGGCTCTCGGATATTTGAGCACAAGGACGTTTGCCAACTTCTGCGTCTACTTTGATTAAATTTCTCCCTCACGCAGGGAGAATTAATTTTCTGCAATGCAAAATGGAAATGAAACTCCGAAATTTCGTTTTATTGGGGGATGTCTCCCATATTATTTGAATTATTCAGGGAACACTATTTTTTTTTCTCACTTTTCCATAATTCCGCAACTCCACAACTCCGTTATATTCAGTAATTTCAAATGAAAATTGTGATTGCTCATCCATTATTTCCTAAGAATTCTAAACCGAAAGAAAAATTCAGTTAAATAAGCCAATAAGACATAAATACATAAATAAATTCGATGAATATTATTATTTCCTTGAATTTTCTTGCATACCGGAAAAATGAATTGATTTTTTGCCTACTTGTCAATTAATTTTCTATATCAAAAAATTGAAAGTAAAATTTCTAAAATGAAAACCGTGGGGTATTGAACCAAGAAAATTGCATAGAAATATACAAAAGTTAGTCCATTCTATTTGGACATAAACTGAGAATCCAAAGAATGGCCTCGCTGTCCCGATGCGAGAGGTCATGCATGAATATTTGGCTGTATGCCCTCCCCGGGCTTAGTACGACAAGCACAGTATGAGTTGTTCTGGCTTATTACCAAGAGTGAGGGTACATAAGTGTACAGTAGTGTATGAAAACCCTGTTAACACATTTCTCCTCGAAATGAAACACTGTCAATGCCAGAACTCTTCAGAAACTCCTTCTCCCCCGTCTTCCATTGACGCGAGTGACACAAAAAACCATTAGAGAATAACACGGGAGAATGAGTGATCACCTTGAAGAGTCCATTAATCAAGACCGATGGTTACTTCTGTGTCATCATATAATCTCGACATCGTAGCCTCTCCATCTGCTGCTCCTGTCTCATTTGTTCGTCCGGGTATATAGAGCAAGCGGATCCAGCGAATGGACTCTTCTCTTCTGGTTGGCAGCTGTGTGAGTGGATGTGACACGTGAAAGAGACAGCTAGAACCGACTCAAACCCCTTTTCTCTCTTTCTAACTGTTGTTTTTTTTTTCCTCTTCAACAAAAAAATTGGAGAGAAGAGCCCGGAAAACAGCACACCGAGACAAGACGAGTATGAGTGACCCGGAAGAACGACAGTGGAGGAGTATCTCTGAATTCTCAGAGTGCACATATCTTCTTCGGTAGTTTCGTGAATTTTAATCAAGGCCGAGGTGAAGATGCTGACGAGTACCCAAGGAGCTATCCACTAATGGATTGCCAGGTAAATCCAAAGGCGAAACATCCACAAAACTAGGTCCAAAAGATTTGGCACCATTTTTCTTTCTGCGTACATCATCTAGGAGGGGAGAACTCGATTTCATGACAATGCCAATGGCGAAGGAAGTGTATGAACACGATAATTTTGTGTGCAAGAAATAACGACGCGCAGGCAATATAAGAACAAATAGCGGTGCACTATTCCTATTTTATTCAGTATTGAAAGGGAGATGATGGAAATAACGAAATAATGGGAGATGCGGAAATACCGGGAATTCTTAAGCTCTAAAAAAATGTGACTTCAAACTCTCAGACTTTACCTTCGAGCTGAGATTCAAATCACGCCAGTCCCTCTCGTCTTGCATTCTATGGTTTCTGTGTCAGCATCTTTGAACTCTCTGGAAGAGGAAATGAAGATGAAGAAAAAGAGAGGCTGCTTTTGCCACACCCCTTCAGCCCTTTCCTGAAATCTCTATTTTCATTTTCCATTTCTTTTATCTTCTGCGATCCCTCGGCCGAATTCGGGAAGTGGAATTTATGGGGAGCGGCTATAAGGAGTCCAAGCTGAAATGTAAATTGCCTGTTCATAAGATTGGAGATGGTGCCTTTTTTTTCAACGAAATTTTCGGAATATGAGAAATTATTTTGAATATAATTGGAGGAAAATGTCGCATAGTTTCTTGTGATCTGATAATTCATTTGAGAATTGCAAAACTCTCGTGTAATTTTCTGTCAATTTCTCTCACTGGATATAAATTAATTTCTGTGCACCGAGAATCGCATTACTGCCGATGCCTGATTAAGACTAGTCGTAACATAAACCGATGAACATTTTCCGTGTTTAAAGGTACGGTGCAACGATCTTCAATTACATCTGGTACTTCTCTCCACTTCGTATATTGCCGACTCAACCCATATTACATACCGGTGTTTGGTCTCCGTTGAACGAAATAGTCCAGAAGAATTTTCCTCCCACGGGTTGCCAGGGCACCTCTGGACCCAAAGAGGCAACTTTCTAATAACTGTTTTCTCTCTCGCTCGAGAAAATACAGTGAAATTGGACGGGGATTTCAAGCGTGAGTCTCCGAGAGCCTTATATATTTTCCGAGTAAGGCTTCGCTGGGACATTCATTCGTTATTGAAGTTCAAGTTTTGCATTGGGATCTTTCTTTCTTCAGCTTCTGGTAATCAATTTCGGGATCTACGGAAATACTTAATGGGACTTTCCTGCGAGTTCCATATAAACAACCGGAATTAAGACATTAATTACACAATGGAGGGAGCGAAGTTCTTCGGAGAAATGAGCATTGAAAAGTTTTGGGAAAGTGGAAGCTCGCGGATAGTTCCAAATGATGACATTATTTTGGTGGTGGAATATCAATTCCAGTTTCGAGCTATCATGTGCGATTGATCGAGAGTCGTTCACAGCTCCCGCGGATTTCATTCTTTTTTTTTTCAACAAATGCTTCGTTACATTTTGTGTATATCTTCATATAACGCAGTATGAAAAAACAAATATACACTTCAACTTGAAAAAATGTCTCTCACTCGTAAAAAAAAACTCGATATTTACTCAAGAACTTGTGTGCTGAAAACTGTTGACAAAAATATGACGTTGTTTGTGTTTGACATTGTGTTGTTCTATTTTTTCGTGCGGCTCGATGGGACATTGGTCGACTAAAACAAAATGAGAAAATGTAGGCTTTACACAGCTATTTCTGCCCAACAATTTCTTATTTACCGGTCATTAATCACGACAGATCTTTGAAATTTGGCAATTGATTTGCGCATTTTTACTGACGATTCGAAAATTGAGGAGAGCATTTTAATCGACGAACTAATCAATTATAACATTTTGATTCACTGAACTCACCCCTAACGGAGAGCTGTAAGAAAAGAAATCTAATAAAATCAAAAAAAAAACAAAAAAATTATTTTTTGGTAAGAATTAAATATACACATTAAATTTGATAGTAAATTGCAAATTCAAATAAAATATAATGTTTTCTCGTTCATATTCAACATGTAAGTATTTAAAAAAATCTGGAATCCTAATTTCGAATGACAAAGAGAAAGTTGACCGGATTGTGTCATCCTCTTTGGGAATTCCTGAACTAAAAAGAATTCACCGATAAATTTGCATTTTTAATTGAAATCTCGGACGGTTAGGTGCAAACAAACTTAACTCACCGGAAAAAGTAAACTCTCCTCTCCGTGTCATTAAACTCTGGGAAACACACAAAAACTAACTTGGAGTATTCGTCGTGCTGTCTCGGAAAGTGGAAGTCAATTTCTTTTTGTCCTTTCGCACCCAGGCTTCTGTGGTCATTCGGGTAATTGCAGTAGAGAGAGTGAATGAGAGAAAATGAGAGAGATATATACATGTAGGAGGAAAAGAGAAAAGCCGCCGGCTCTCCTGCCGCTCGTTGTCCACACGGTAGGGCAAAGCATTCACCCGAGAAATTTGCAATTAAAATTGGACGGCAGAAATGCTCGTTAATTAACGCGTGGTTCATTATATGGGCCGCTGCCGGTTCTTTTTCGGCGGAAAAGCTCCAGATATAAATTGAAATATTAACTAGATACACAGCAAAATAATTTATTGCGTCATTATTCGCCATCATCGATAATTTTACGAAATTCAAAATAATTAATTTCACCCTTTAATGGATCGAGATAACATGTTGTAGAAATATCAAGCATTTTACTTTTTAATATCCGTCAGGGGGGCGAGTTTGACGAGTTTTATCGTCTCAGGAAGAAAATCCCACGTCCCCGAGAATTCCAAGGGAAGCTGCCATTTAATCTGATTTTTGTTACAGCCGAGACGCCATCGCAACAGTCTTATCCGCAGGAAATAAATACCCATCGAGTTCAGGGAAATGGTTCCACATGATTGAGTTATCAGTGATGTGTGGGCAATCATTCAGACGGTTGATTCCGAGGTTGATTCTCATTTCCTAATGGACTCCCCGAATGGGGGTTCTGATGACGGAATTGAAGTGTAAACTCTGATTGGTAACAATTTAGCCGAGATACCGCATACTCTCGGGGTTGACTCGAGTTAACTGTTGCAAATTTTGGTTGATTCCACGGAAAATATGGCGACAATTCTCCTGAGAGTATACTGTTCCAAAATTACACCTGAAAGTTTTAATAAAAATATTTGAATTTTTTAATAATTCTTCTTCGATAAATCAATAATTATTTAACATAAAACCCCATATTTCTGGCATTGTCAACATAAATGACAAATTAAGTAATTGTTTTTAATTGAAATGAACTTATCGAAATTACTATAAATTATCGAAATTGAAATTGAATTTAAACTGATATAATTGAAAATTCACATGATTTTGGCACTCTCATTTTGAAAAATATATTAATACATATTAAATGCATTTACGCCAATGAGAGTTCTATTCGCTAATTTTTATCAGTGTATTATCGACGTGACCGGGGATTTGAGGAATCCATTGCGGAAGCAGTACATCGTCTATCGATTGCGAGTAGTTCATGTCTCCTGGCGATTATTATCGGCGAATTCGACAGCCTTCAGGGTTATCTGCTCACGATATATATATTAATTATCGAAATGCATCTCCTCTATAAGCACTCGAACAGTTACCCTGTAAATTTTGGCGAGCGTCAAGCACTATAACCCTTCACTCGATTGACTAAGTGGCTTATCGATGCCACAGGCATTTCCTCTCCTACGCACACAACAACGTATCTTGGATAATCGAGTATAACCTACACCTAGGAAAATCCATATTGATCGATAAGAAGTTGGGATAACTCGGATTGACTATGGATGCAATTAAATTCCAATCCCCCCGGTTTAATATACTCTGTTGATGAGTACGGAATTTTTGAAAAATTTCACTGCTCATTTTCTCGAGAGAGAAATTTACGCGAAGAAAAAATGTCTCGTTGAAAAAAAGTGAGTACTTTTTATAATGATTACTTCGTTATCTCCGGCTATCAATATACCGTCACTTTATTTAATGAACGGATCAATAAATGTTTCTCATCGATAGTTGGATAAATTCTATCGGTAGTAATCTTCTGCACGAAGGAAAAATTGTAAAAGGTCAGGGTATGATGAAATTACTGGGAAGCTTCTCGTTAAGTCTTCATTGGAGAGAAAAAATAGCCTGGATGCTACCACTAATTGTAAGCTGATTACGCACGAAGGAAAATCTTCTGCTCACTTTAGCAGAAATTACACAGGCCTCCATTTTATTTATTTAATTCTCGTTAATATTCACGGGGATACGCCAATTGATTGGATATTCGAACTGTTCTTGCAATCATTATCATATCTCTAGGAATAGATGCCTCTGAAATTTAATTGAAAATAAAATGCGATACATTTTGAAATCTTTTAACGAAAGTATTGTATTCATTGAAAAATTTACAATTTATTAATTATTTCAGTAGAGACAGTTTATCCTTTACGCATAAACGTGTACCAATTTTCATAGTCGCGAGGCCCAAATGAAATTGCAATTCCCATCACCAAATGTTTATTAATCAAGATATTTATCCCTTCAATTCAAATTAATGAACATTCTGGGATAAGTCTAATACTTCGTTCAAATTCAAAAACGTAAAAATTCAAATGAACTGCAAAAAAATTATTCAATTTGTATGTGTTTGATTTGCATGGTCCGGTGACCTCGAATTTCATTTTTTTTTTTCAAATAGTCCTTCAATTATTCACCCGTCTCTTCAGGAACGTACCCCGTGAAATACCAAATCGAATCATCCGGTTGGCCGTGTAGCTCTCATTTTTCATGCAGAAGAGGTGCCCAGGTTTTCTCCTACCCTCGCGGTCGTGACTGCACACAGTAACGACAGGAAAAATGGTTTTTACTGAGACTCCTGGCAGTTGTCCGACCGTCCGCGGAATATCCCCAAAGGCAATTGCACGTCTCCAAGGTGTTTTTCCCCGGGACAACTGTCTCAAGAACGCCAGTGAGAATATCCAGTACGCGACATCCGAACATTTCGCCTTGAATCGTCCGAACGTCCAGACCCCCTTGAGCCCTTGATGCCAACGCCAAGGTACCTCCAGTAATCTCATGAGTATCTAGTTAGGAAAAAAAAATGAGTCTCAACAATCGTACAGCGCAAACGGAAACAACACCCGATGGAGGAAGCCCGTGGGTTCATTCGACTTCCACAGGAAAAGTTATAATTTTCAGAGACTGACCCCAATTTAATAATATTTAATATTATTAAATATATTTATAAATAAATAATAATAATATTTCCAACTGCTAAGATAATCTTTACCTGTAATTCAACATTTCCCCTTATGTTCAATAATTTATAGAACAAACACAACCGAATAAGTGGTGAATTGCTGTTATTAAAATTATGAATAAAATTATGAAATTCTGTAAATATACAACATTTTCAAACGCAAAAATTCTGGACTTGCGTTGAATAAATTCTTTATTAATCAGTAAATAATGTGATAGAATATCTATAGTAATTTACTGTAATTTTGAGTTGGTAGAGAGAAAGGCTGGAATAAAACTGAATTTATTTAATTGAAATGCGGAATTTGTTCAAGTGCAATTAACTGTTGGTGGTCTTTGCAGGATGGTAATATCCCTTTGACGAAAAGGTTTGTCAACGGTGATACAATATTCCAAGCCGATTTATCAAATTAATAATCCACAATAACTCAGACCGCAACCACTTAATTATTCACAATATCGTACAACAGGGTCCTGATGAATAATTGATATTGCTTTTGGAAATATTAAACCGGATAAACACCGAAGCTGGGTGCGGTACAAAAACATTTGGGGTGAACGACACAGTGAAGCACCATACTGCATGTTTGGAAATTTAATTTGTTCCGTGGGTGCCATGGAGAGCGCGAGGGGTTCCAATTTTGCCCGGCAATAGTGGCAAAAAGCCATCGGCTATTCTCTCCGTTAAATGTGAAAAATTGATATTGTTATTATAGAGCTTAACCCTCTGGTCTAGCGTCACGACTATCTTTTCCCTTAACGTTACCATATGGGGACGCACCCCAGAAAATCCCCGTAAAAATTAACGCCACCTGAAACATCACGGGATAAAGTAGACTTAACTGTTGGGTATCGCTTGCTATTGTACGACCAGACCTTCAGAAGCCGTACGCACATTGACTTTTAATACTCTCTAAAATTGTATCGTCCAATTACACGAAATTATTTGTGGTGATTAAAATGTGAAGCACAGCGAAAGAAAATCAGATATCGAATTGTTTTCAGAAAAAAAAAAAAAATCCTGGAAATTATCTCCATTTTTTATAATCCCATGAAATTTTTCCGTCTCATTATTGTCCAGATTTTCCGGTCATATTCGCGGATCGAGTAATTCCAGCGGAAACCTCTCGACGATTTCGCGTTGTACGATTTTTAAGCGACAATTGAAGTAGGACAAATATTCTCAACTTGCACTTTGAGAGATTTATTTCACGCAAAATTTTCGTTTGAGTGTCAGAGGGAATATAAGAGGAGAGGTGGGCTGACGGCACAGCTGGTGCGGTAATGAAGAACCAAGTGCTTTCAGCGACGGGAAATCGACGATAAACTTGGCTCTCATATAGCCCACCAGTCTACTCACACGCCCTTCTCAGTATATTTTCATCGTGAAATAGATGTGCCTTTGGGTGCAAAATGCATCTGGCGGAATCCACCATGGTTCAAGATTTTATGTTTTATAAACAGGGAGTCGAAGGGAACAGAAGATGGGGGGAGGGTTATCTATTTCTTGATATTGCCATTGAAAAATGTTTTTTATGAGCATTTATGCTCTTCGAGATTGCAAAATTTTTTAATGCCTGTCAGCGAAAAATGGGATGGGTAGCGTAAAACAGGGTTGGATGGAAAAATCGATGGAATTTGTCTCGCGGCTTGTGGGCTGTGGTTTTAAAAGATTTCTTGAGAGTGGAGTACGTTAAAATGTGGCCTGAGGGCACTCTGCATGACAGCTACGTCCACTTTTTTTTTTCTTCTTCACTGTCTTTATTATTTACCTTTTGGTTTTTTTTTTGTGTTGAGGCGAGGTGGTCGGGGCATGAGTTGTCTCCCGCAAGGGCTTGGAGATAAAGGAGACAAGGGCTGGAGCACTTTAAACGTGCGGTATGCAGCGGTTGGAGGAAGAGCGTTGGGTAATCACGAGGTTCTAGCCCTGAGGGTACAAATTCTTTTCCTCGGCCAAGCATGAAAAGGGGGATGCACCTTTACACCGGGTTATGAAAGTTACAGACTCACCGACACGTCAGGGTTCTTACCGGGCCCAGGATGATAGTTGGAGATCGCCGGCGGCGACTTTTCGCGGTGAAAAAATATTCTTTCGTCGAATGTCAACGGCTGCAACTGTTGAGTCAGCCGGGACGGTAAACATGAAATGGATTTCAGAAGATAATACTGCACACTCAGGGAGGGATGAAGAATTTGAAACAGAAAATAAAAACATTTCGAGTTCTGATAATTTGAGAATGAAAGATTGTTTACCAAACAAATTGAATTCACAAAAATCATGAGTGCACTGTTGGAAATTCTGGAAACACTTCTGTAATTTCTAGTGAACATTTTTCTCCCTGTAAATTCAACTATTTTTGTGGTACATGATTTTCTCTTTGAGTCCCGAGACACGTGAATTACCCAAACAGTCTCGTCGAAATTGTATATTATTTTGATGAGGTCGGAGGGTGAGTCAACACGTCTGGTCAACAACATTCGTCCGAGTTTTTCTTCTATTTTCCTCGTGACCCGCATAGTACCGAGGCATACGCCGGCATTCAAACCCAACCCATTTCATACCTAGGTTTATACAGTTATACGTTTGTGTTGCCGCTGAAGAGAGCCACGGGGAATACACAGGGGTTTATTGACTGTCGCAAATCGCATAGGTGAGCCTAGACTCTCGCGTTGGATTATTGAGTTGCTGGCCTGCATGGTTGCATATGTGGAAAATGTACGTGAATTGTGAATGGGGCGAGGGGGTGGTTTCAGGGAGAAGAAGAGCACCCGCATTCATCACGGTCACGTAGCAATATTCAAATAAAGCCTCATGGTTCTACGGCTCGTAGAAAAGGGCTCGTTGTGGACAGTCGGCTGTTACTGGCGGTTTAACAAATAGTCTCATAATAACTGGCTATCGGAGGTCCACTATTCGACCAGTCGAATCGGGGGATGAATTAAGATCGAGTGGCCTTTTGTCATCAAAAGATGGATTATGCATGGAACGTAGTATTTCAATAACTCAATCGCAATGCCAGGAGAATCCTGCTAAATGAGATGTCTGACCCCTCGGGATAATTAATATTGCAAACTTGAGTTGGTCGAATTAATGAGCTCGGTTCTTCCTCGTGAATTGTAAAAAGGGATCGTGGAAAGCGGACAGCGGGGAAACTGGAACGGCACATTCGCGATTGGTCGGAGGGAGATATCTTTTTATTCACCATGAGAGATCAAGCATTCAGAGAAATTTCCAGAGTGCATTTAGTTTAGTGAAATTAAAGGGACGACCACTCTGGAGTTAAATCAATTCTTTTGGATGGATAATAAGGTTATTGCAGGAATTTAGAAGTTTTTTATGGTAAACTATAAAAATCAATTTAGTTATTGTTATTGGCTGAAGCCAGTCGGCTAGACTATTTTACTAAATTTGATTGAACAACAAGGTTACTGTAAATCCAAGTATAAGTGTCGTAACAATTTCTCCAGTGGAAGGAAGTAAAGTATTTTTTATTGTATTTTTGAAGCAATTTGACCTTTTGTTACCTTAAGGGTCTCTGTGGATTTTCTCATTGGCGACAGTCGCTTCATCCACGGATTCATGATAATGCTTCATTTCTCAATAACTCTGCCAAGACATTCTTGACAGAAATGTTCTTAATTACTGTTGTTATTCAGCTCTGCTCCCCGGGATTTGAACGTAAAATTAATTAGTCCTCACCGTCTTCATCAGGCGCTCACAAATATCTACAAGTGTGCGAGTAATTAAAATAAGAAACTGCTGGCTATTAATTAATGCTGTCGTACTGGAGAGTGGGTAGAGTGGGTAGGGCCCATTTGTTACTCGCGAATTTTATGAAATGGGGTGAATTGAACGTGGGAATTTTGAATTGTTTTATTCACTCAGTTCAGGGGATTATTAAGAAGTATTTCCGGGGGTGTAATTCAGAGAAATTCATTACTACGCATTAGGGTAAGGAGTTTTTTAATTGACAGTCTCATGAAACTGTGGAGGCACTCGTTTCACCCCAGTGCTGCGTATGCAAATTTTCGGGATGTTTAATATTTTGGAATAATATTTTGTCCATTAATATTTCAATCCTGACAAAAGTATATTTAATAGAAGATCTCCCAGAGCATCAAATGGAAAAGTACTTTCTCCCCATTTCAGTACTCGAAATATAAAAAAAATGTTGGCTGACTCTTTCCATCTCCATTCCCGAAAAGTCGTCCATCGCAAACTCCAGATATTTAAAACTTTTCTCCAGAGAATGTACTCTGACGAATGCTGTGGAGCGTAAAATTTTACAGACCTATAAAATAACAGGATTTGTGAAGGTATTCCGGGCTAATGGAAAAAAATAATGAAGGACCCTTCCGCAGTGAATGAATATGTTACATTGAGCATTAGTCGTAGGGATTGAAAACGGCTGTAGTCAGGCAGTTGCAGTAGTTTCAATCCACACTGGTCGGACAGTGACCAGTAGATTTCATCCTCCGCGGTTGAGCACACCGCCAGTCATATTTTATTTGAATATAAACTTTCTCCAACTGCAACCCCTGTGAGCAATTTTTTTTTTCATCCTAATATTTTCCCCTTCCAGTGTTCTTTTTTATTCTATCATCATTTTTTTTCCCAACGAATCCCTCTATTTCCGCAGTATCCTGGAGAGAAATGGAATATGAAGCTCACCCAATGTAATTTTTGTGCAATTACTTTTTTACGGTTTGGCACGCACTCCGCATATAATCGTAGTCCGAACGTGGTACCGCGAAATATTTCCATGGGGCATTATTCCGGATTTAATGCGATTTTCACACCGCTACTCTCGCCCAACGCGTTATTCTCTATTACATTCCCCGCTTTCGTTATTTTCTCCCTCGTCACAATGTTTTTCCTCCTCTATTCCTAGTCCTTTTTATTTTTTTAAACCATTTTTTTTTCACGCGGAAATCAGTCATCCAGCCGATGCCGCGGCATTTGTATTACGCGACGAGCGTGTACCCAGTTATGCAACATCCTAGGATCGCTGAAATAATTCATCCGAGCTGTCGTGTGCAGCCTGGCAACTTGTACGCCAGATACTCATTCATACTCCCATCGTTGTTTGTTATGATGGTGTTGGTGGGGCTCTTTTGAGAATTGCCGCTATTTTTTTTAACCCATTTTTTAAACCCATTTTTTGTGTCAACTCATGCCGACAGTCCCAGAACGACGAGCCGGTAGTCTCAATCGGTTTAATCCATTCTTCTCGAGAAATCGAATGTCACCCGAATTTACAGCTTTCCCGGCAATTTTTCGAGGCAAATATCCATCGGTAATCTTACCTATTCCATACGAAAATTCGCATTCCCCATCTTATTTTCACCTATCATGGGATCAAATCGTGAAATTATTATGTGGTTTTCGCTAAAAACTCATGAACTTCAATTCAATTCGCCCTCAATTTGAAAAAAAAAATTGAAAAAAATTTTCAAGCCGATCTTTCCCCTAAATCCGACTGAACGTCACTCTAAGGAGAGTAACAGTCATATTTCGGATGAAATTTCTCGGGAAAATTTCTTCTCAAATCGCAGGATTACGAAATAGGTGTAAGGTCTAGGTATTCGACTTGGGTTTCCCGTCATCCTTGTTTAGGGTCTGTTCAGCCGTTTTTCCCCCATTTTTTGAGTGCATGATGTCCTGGTGGAAAGCCCCTCGTCCATTCAGCGACAGCTATGACAGCCGAGGACGTTATCGGTTGCTTTCAGGAGCGACTATCGCCTCACCACCTAGCCGAGAATTTCAGGGTAGATGTACGTGTGGATTACCCCACGTGTAGCAAACATACTGACACGTTCATGATAACGTACCTCAGGAAGGTGGTGAAAAAGTCGCCGTGAAAGACAGATCGATTCGTCCAGGCCTCCGACATTTTCCCCGGAATTCCGCATTGATTGTGTCAACACGTTCAATGATGTTGTCGCTGACAGTGTTATCATTGTGCTAACTCTGGGATGAGAAATGTCAAGCCGCCCAGAAGGGAAGTGCACGTGCCGTGTAACCGAGATGTTGACGTTGAAATTTGCAAAGGCATACTCTACCCGCATATCTAATTATGGAGCCTCATATCTCGCTTCATCATCGGACCTTTAACAACTGCACTACAAAAAAAAATGCAAACTCAAAATGTCAAGCTCCTATTCTAAAAATGACAGACAGGTCGCACTTTCGATATTAGTCTATCCCGCTTATTACTCATTAGAATAATAGAGGAAATGAATAATCTATGAAGTAGCTCGACGGAGGTCTTCGCTCTCAATAATGGAAAGTAGTGAATTGTTTCGAAACTCCCTGTAAAACCTTCCCAACTCCTTCTTTAACCTGACAATCCTTTCTGTCAATTATAGAAGTTTAGTAATAATTGAAGAACGAGCAAGTGGTAACTATTTCCAGGAGCAAGAAAAATGCCGAAGTACTTGGTTTCTCCGAGGGAAAAAGTACCCGTTGTTCCTCAACAGTTTTTCTTCTCCCGACTTCATCAATTACCCGAATGAGATAGTTTTTTCGTCTTTACTCGAAGTAATCACCGACACATTCATCCACAATCAAGACAAGTACGCGCCCCGCAGCGTCAATCTAAAGATAACCTTTTCTCCTTCAAATATGAGGTCATAAATTGAAATACATACATGAAAGAATCCAGCAGAAAAAGGAGAAAATTCAGTGTAAGATCCCCCAGAATTTCCTAAATGTTTTTCTTTCATCAGGCTTAGCCTAAACTCGTTGGAAAATTAATAACAATAATTTAGTAACCCTCATTACAAACCTCTGGGCAGCAAAAATAATTGACAGTAGCATTATTTACGAGTGGGATTAATGAGCGAGCATGTTTTTCAGTGATGCATAAATGCCACAGATAATGAAGGTCCAGTGGGTGTACCAAAATAATGAGGTAAATTTTATCATGGATACCTCGGTATAATTGATACCGATATTTTATACGGGTGAGCGGGTCCCTGTGTTTATGTACAGTCCGAGGGGGATATAAAATCTCGGGGATCATACCGAAAGAGAACGGTTAAGTACAGGGAGAAAACCTAGAGGAATTTTCCCCCTACCCCGGGGGGGATTTTCCTAGATTTACCGCAGGATATTATGCAGATGGTGCTTGCACTAAACGGCCACTACAATACCCTGAGCAACTACTAGCTAAACAAAAAGTTGACATGGAAATTACGAAAGGACAGACTATCGTCTAATTGGAAAGGGGGAAAAAAGTATGAGTGACATGGCGTCAACCAACGCCAAATCCCATTTCCCTGAAGAAAGTTATCCACAGGGGTATAAACCCACCACCACTCCGACATTTCAACTGACGTTAGCCTCACCGCGAACGTACATTTCATCCACAAGATGGGGTTATAACGGTAACGTGACTCGGTGAGTATCCCCTGACAAGTTACTTTAAGGTCACATGCAACAGCCAAAGTGCACATGTGCATCTCCATATACTCGTCAATATAAAATATGTCAGTTCTATCCTTTCTGCGTGAAGGGCTTCACTCCCTTTAAAATTCAACTCCAAAAAGCAACGAATCTTGTTGAGTCGGGAGACGTCGATGCTCGTACATGTTACATGAACAAATTGCTATCGGAGATGCGCGCCATGACAAAGTACTTTCTTTATTTTACTCGCGTGTCTCAAACTGAATGGGAGATGCACACGGCTATTTTTTTTTGTCACAGCGCATGGCGCCACCCTGTCACCGACCGATTGGGGATTACAGAGTCAATATTGCAGTAGCCATTTTGCATGCTTCGTAGTCGCAAAATATGCATTAACTATAATTGCTAAAAGTGTGTAAGTGCATTCGACTGCATCGTCTATCCTCGTGCCAACCGTTTCAGAAGAATCATTTATAAAAAACCAAAAAAATCGTGAAGAATTTTTTTTTTCTTTTTGGATATAGCGGATGGGATTGCGCTATGGGAGGACGAATTGTGGGTGGCAGATAACAATAACCATTTTGTGGGATACCGTATTCGTAAAATATACATGGAATAACGATACTTTGGGATTCAAGATGGGGACCTTACACTCATGATTTATGCCGTCGACTTTGGTAGTGAGAGGTAAAGCACTCACACCACCCTGGAGTGGTGTTAGCCGCGAATATGGTACCCCCTTGTACTTTAAACGGAAATACGAGGTAACGGTAGCACCATGAGGCAATGTACATGACTTCTTCGAGCTTATGATTAGTCAATTGTTGGAATCCTTTATTACATTGCATTGTAAAGCTCGACTCACCGACATGAAAAACCGCATGAAAATGGGATAACTATATATTATTTCAACTTATTGACCTGCACGATCAGAACGAGTTCAATAAAATTTACGTGAAAGCTCCACAATTCACTGGTTTCCTCATTTTAATAGCGCGTGTTCTTTCTACACAATTCCGCGACATTTGACAAAACTTATTCATGAAACATCGGAGAATCTCCATAATTCCCTTCCAAACCGTAAGGAATCCCTGAATGTCTTGGAGACAGTTGTTTTCTCAAAAACTGACATTTCCAATGAAACCGGAAATGTCTCAACTACTGTCTCCAACTCGGAGTTGCAGGTTTCAAGGATATACATTACGTCGACACATATTCCTTGACGCAGTCGTTGGAGAGCTGTATACGTACCTCATACATCAGGTGACGAAGTAACATCTCCGTGGTGTCGGCACTTCCGCACTTGCCTCCCTTGGCCCAACTGTCTTCATTCATTCTGCACCACTGTATCCGGCAAACAATTCCATCCACATGTGGAGGACATGTTTCCAGTACGTGTGTTCTTCACGACTTCCTGGGGATCAAAGTAACGAGATGAAAAAAAAACCATTAACCCCCTGAAGGATTACCCTGGCTAATCGGATCTTGAGGAGATCGGGAGATGCGTCGAGACGAAAACACAACCCCGCGACCACCGACACTGGCATCACTGTAACCAGGTGTAATATTGTTTTAATTATGCAGCCAGCATTCGAGCATGAGAGCGTTATTAATTTTAGTGCACCCCCCAGGACTTACCATTACTCGGTGAGTTTGTGAGAGCCAACAACACGCTCCAGTTACTCTGTCTCTTATATCTCTCTGCGCACCCTGTGTCTCATTCTCGCACAACTCCACATCGTTTCACCCACTCGACATCATGGACTCTACCTTCTCACGATGCACAGCCTTGGCTTTCCAGGGGTATATGCATAAAGGCATCACGCTGTTTCTGGTGCCGTATACTTGCTCATCTTCGAGATCCTACCTGAGATCCTCGAGACGGCGAATTATTCCCCAGGCTTAATTAAACTTCACCACGTAGCTTGCTGATTCCTTGATCATCGGAGAATAGTTGTCTCCACTTGTTCGTTTATTTATTCTCCATTCCAGGTTCGAATGATACTGCACTTGGATTTAAACTGTTAAAAATTTTCTGAAATTTCGGTCACAAAGTCATTTTAATTTTCAATTATGTGAGTCTGGATTCAATTTCAATAAAAGTCACTAAATTTGTGAGTTATTTGCAAAATCCCAGAAATGGGATTGCAGACTATTAATAATGTTCGATAATGATTGATGTTTCAATGAAAGCTTGAATTTTCATGCTCAGGTTTCACCGTGAAAACTGAACTTCAAATTCGATTAAATTTTCAATGGATTGAAAATTCAGGGAAATTTCAAGTGCATTGTTCCAACAGTGTAGGATATTTCAGATTGAAATTAATTCCCTGGAAATTGATGAAAACCTAATAAATTAATAGAGACGTTTAAAATTTCAATGCAATTACAGTCCTTACAAATTTAGAAATATAAATTTGAATGAAAAGTGCATTTCAATGACAAGATCTCTTGAAACATCACTGCAGCTGTCAGTGGATCAAAATATTCAGCACTTGTGCTGAAAAACTTGAACCGAAAATTTTCACCAGTACTGCATCACTCGTGAATGATCGTTTAAAAAAATTGCGATGTACAAGCCTCTTCGTACGCATCGACCTGTTTTTATTCCAAATCCGTATCGTCGTACAGTTTGAAATGACTCTGTTCGGTGCTAATCCCATGAAAAATACTTCAGTGTCTATATTGATTATGCCATCGAGGACCGGAGAATGGATAACACTAGAGCTCCGGATGGGTTGAAGGTGCGCCCGGATATAAAAATATTGTCACGAGGAAAATGAAATATGTTCAAGTCATAAATCACGTACGACTGAACATTCTCCCTGGGAGTTCCCAGCTGAAGATGAAAAGAGGCGGCAAAAACTGAAATAAACGCATAAGCAGAATTGAAGATATGCTCTTCATAAACCAAGTGCAGTGCATTATTTATTTCACCAATTATTCTCCCAGAAATAACACAAGAATCGTCTAGAATGATAAAACTTTTTTTTCCACCGCCTTCCCCTGAAATTCCACCATTCGGCTATTCCCCGCCATTTCCGCCTTTTTGCAAAACTTTCCCCTTTTAAATAAAGACTATTCCGTAATTATGGTATACCCTCGAGTGGAATAAAATTAATGGCCGAAATAGCGGAAAAATTTTAACTGCATATTACAGCGTAAAATGTAGCATATATTTTCATTTCAGCATTGTTAATTGTTAACAGCGTTCTATTGGTATAATAAAGGCATATACTCTCATCATTATCGTAAACACCTGGGTGTCGGTGTGTCTCATGCATCAAAATGAATTCGCAATACCGCATAGGTGATGCATGTGGTGCACATGAATATATAGAAAGCAAAAAAAAAAAAACCATTTGAATTGCTCGACGTATCCTATTATTTTGCGCAAGAGTAATTTTTCCTCGTTTTCCGGACAGTTTGCCCTGGACCCCCGGAAATGCAGTAGATTACGGGTAGACCTGCAGATATAAATAATCTCTCTCCGTCTTTTCCGACATTCGTGACCACTGTACAGTTGACTTATTTTGTTTTTTACCACCGTCGAAACTTCACCTCGAACTTAATCACATTATTTCTACGATATCACAATAAACTCGCAGTTTACGATTAACTGCATTGTTATTGTTCACGTCATTTCTGATTTTCTCTGGTTTATTCATGTCACTGGAGCGTTAACGCTCTTTTATCTCACTCCTCGAATCGGCAGATTGGAATAAAACGGATTAGTTGAGCGCGAGAGTTGGCAAACAGAACGGTAGAAGCAGGAACGAATGTAAATGAATTAAACCATACACGCACGTCACTCTAATCAGCAAGTTGGATAACGAGGCAAAAAAGAGAACTGTTTGAATTAAATGAACGAGCGAGTTTCAGCAGATTACCGATAAATTTCAAACCCTTCGTTGCCATTTGAGTTTAATCCAATACGTTATCGCTGGTAGCCATTGCAAGCTTGGCACCTGGCGAAACATGTCTAATGTAGTCCAATCGACGTTAAATTACAGATTTCATCATCAGCCTTTGACGTCATAGTCAGGGAGACGTAAAATTCCAATCACATTTTGAATATTCACCTAATGGGATCCCCCAGAAAAGAACGTAGACGAAACGTCACTATTTCCTCACATCGTTTCAAGTAATTTTGCATACCACCCCTTAATAGCACCTAGGGGTGCGAATGGACTTCCGGCGATTTTGTTCCTCTTGAATTATCTTCCGAGACCCCCCGTACGCCCTCGCATGAAGGCTCACGTAGGAAATCCGAGGAGAACGAATGAAACTATTACAGTCCCCAAAGTTCTCCAAAGTAACTTTAGGAAACCTTTTACAGTACCATTTATTATCCATACATATGTAAAATAGTCTAGTTTAGTAGCATAAGCTGTTATATTCCCTACACTATTTCGTAAAATCCCACGTCAATCATAGATAGTCGACTGGTTCTGCCCCAGTCCCAGTCAGCAGTATAGCCGACCTCATTAGTTCAATGTCTCTTTTCATTCCGTTGAAATCTCGCCCGACCTCCGCCTCGACTTTATCCAAAAAGCCAGTCAGAAAGTCGGATCTTGTGTTGTACAAGCTGATATTCATTAGTTTAACATGTGTCAAGGGCTGAAAGGATCCACCGTACCAGTTCCACATGTTAGCATAGGCCTCTTGAACATCGGCCGTTAATTTCTGTCTATCCAATCCGTACTGAATAATTTTGTATACATTCACTTGATCCGTTGTAATCCCTTCAAGGATTTCCCGCACCGGTTCCGCTCCCGCATCAGTGCAAAGTACCAGAGATATCTGCTCCTTAATCGCTCTTGACAGGGTTTCATTGCCTCTAACGAACAATGTTGTTAACGACTTCTCGAGGATTGCTCGGAGGAAGCGACCTCGTGTTGGGAAGCGGCCCATATCAAAGTCCTCTCCTAATTTCTGCAGAATTCCTGGTTTCTCCAAGTAACGCCAAGCTAAAGGCACATACGACATGCCTATAAGAGGGAACAACCTTATCGGAAGATCTTGGATGGGCCTCAACAGCTGCACAACTTCGTTGAACACTTGGCTGTCCTGCTGGACAGTCTCCAGGAGTAAAGTCTTTCGCAGGAGATCTTCCAGGTATTGACGGTTTGTTTTGTAGTCTTTCAAGTTGAGGGATGATTCCTTCACATTAGCTGTCAAATTCTGGATGATCCCCTTCATGAGATCACTGACACCTTCCACGAATATATCTGTGATGTTCCTCATTGGTGGCTCGTCGAGGTGAAGCTTGTCCAAAAAGGACGGCGTCAACCGTTCGATGGGTACATGAATCAATATACAATAGACCCTTATGACTTCGTAGAATACAAATGGTCTGGCTCGAACTTTCTTGATATTTAACATATTCTTCAGAACCCTAGACAGTAAATCTTTATTGGTTTCGATCGAGGTTGCCGTGGAATTCGTCATTTCATTCATAATACTATCTTCTAGCACTGCAGAACTGTTCAATACTGTGCGGTTACCGTGGGCAGGATTTTGATTTATGATGCCATCGATGATAGCTTTGATCTCATTGTTTTGAATAAAAATAGTTAATATGGTACTGATGTTCTCGAGAAGGAGGGTTATGTTAGGATTGGCCACTGATTTGTTCAGAGTTTCTAACCAAGCGGACAAGGATATCTTGGCTGGTTCTTCTGGGCAAGATGCTTTCACGCTGTGCAACTGAGTGAAGAGGGATGAGTGGAAGGAGTTGGCTATCTTGTCGAAGATCTTACTAAAACATTTGGGGCCATGGATGCATTGTCTATCAGCGTAGAATGTTGGATTCTCAGTCAGGTGTGAAGACGTTAGAAAATCACAGATACAATCTTGTGCAATGCTTCTTTTAGACCTTGTCTCATTTTGTTCATTAATGCTCATCGCTACGGAGGTTTTCTCGATTGACTCATTGAGGGCGGTTACTATTTTCGAGACTGTGCTCCATGTTTCGTTATTCATGGGCACTCGATCCTGAATTCTCCTCGTAAATGCGAAGACTAAGTCTCTCGGGGTGGGATAAAAGTACCGGACGAAACCTTTAAGCGCATAAGAGAGGCTCAAGCTGTGATCATTAATCATCTGCTTAAAAGTTTGCACCTCTGGGATCTTCGCTTCCTCCTCGAGAACGTTCAGTAAGAGAGGAATATTTAATTCAGATTTACCGAAGTAGGGATCCATGAGCCTCGAGCGATGAGATTTTGATACTTTTTGCAACTGATTGTGGAGTCTTCCTGCAATTTCCTTGACGATTGGATCAATCTGCGAACGATTGGCGATGGCTTTCATCATCATTTGAACTAATGCGTAGGGACATTTGACGTTGACAGCACCAATGAGACTCGGCGACCAATCTGGAATTTTACTGTCCCGTAAAACATCCGTCAAAAAGCGAAAGTCCTCTCTGTCCCCAGGTGACAATTGACTGAATCTCATATTGAGCATCAGCGAAGCGAGTACTGGCTGAGTCAGAATAATTTTACTCTCTTGAATCGCGGAGATGAAGTTTGTGAATTCCTTCCCCATTTCGGAGTGACTTGATTTTTCGTACGATTGTTTGGTGTCTTTCAAATTGAGGTATGGAATCATCTGAAGGCCGATATCTGCGAACACGTCGATCCCCTTATCACTCGTTTCAGCGATGATGGTCTTCAGAGCGGTTCTGTGTTTGGTGAATGTTCGGACGATTTCATCAATCGCAGATTTACAGAATGCGGGCAGCACATTCTGGAGGGTCTTGAATAGATCGATGACTTGACTGACTGGATTACCCTTGGCGATGCTCCTCAGACGTGGGAGAATATCCATCGTTCTGATGTTGTTCTTAAGGATTTCCTCGTAGACGATTTTCAGGCTTGTGTACGTGTCCTCCGGAAAGACATCATCATTAGGCTGGTGCAACAGGTATCCTAACAGCCCGAGAATATTGTCTCTGATTGTTACGGCAACCCATGAACGCATTACCATTAAATTATTCTCAGGTTTTGGGTGCTTGTGTGCAAAGTGACAGGTGGACTCGTTGATGTCTAGGGCTTGACAGCTCGATAATTCAAAGATGGGATTCACCTCGTCGGTGGATACGTGAACATATCCGCTGTGGCCGAGGTTGCTGTCCCCTTGCAGACCAAAGAAAGCCGTGCCCGTCGGCAAGACCTCATCAGACAACACCTGAAAAAATTTGTTAATAAAACGATTATGTAATTTAGAAAGAAGCGGTTTGGGAATATAGCCTGAGTGCAGGAAATCGTTACAAATATGTCGCGCATGCGCTATGTGAAGACCCCAGCTGCCAGAACTCAATCCCTTCTCGAGAAAGAGTTAGAATAATCTCCAACATTTCCCCGTAAGCATTATGGCAGCTAGATTCGCGGTGGATTGTGAAAAAGTTTGCAATTCACTTGAGGAATATCCAAGAACGATACGAACGAAATGGAGTAAAATTCCGAATAAAAGCTGTGCTAACAGAATTTAAACATTGTTAGGAATTGCGTAATAGGAAATAGTTAGCTCATTCTGTGGAATTTCGCTAACGGGTTGCAAATAACGAAGGAAACGTGAAATGAATATTCTAAACTTAATCGATAATGGGAAAAAATTCTTTCATCTGAGTCCAAAGGGAATTTATCATGAGGAGATATCATATAACAGGAGCACAAGAGAAAAATTCCTCACTTACTTTTGCCGTAAAAACTACGAACAGAATGTGAAAAGCATGCCATTGTAACTCCATATCTCCTGAAATTTGTTGCTCTCGAAACGCTTGTGTACGCACTACTGACTCTTGGTATTTCCCTCTGAAATACGAGCTATAAGTGAAACAAGAGCAATCCCTGATACTTCGTAGCGATCGTTAAAGCAGAGCCAACATTTCTTATCACGATATTTATGGGGAACTTGTAACTTGTGTACAACAAATTTCTCGTAAACGCCAATTTTACACCGTTTACGGACCAATAACAGCGATAATTTGAAATCAATATTGGAGTCGCCATTTGCTTGGTCCACGTATGCTATAAATTACGACAAATAAAAACTAATAAAACCTTATTGAATACTAGCAGAAATACTTAATATTTTATTGACAATCCTCACACAAGTTTTCATAAAAATTAATGGTCTCAAGAAATAGCTTGACACGATCTGGTGCCATTGCTTATTTTTCAACCAATCAATGGCCACACCTCGCCAATGTTTTTCGTAGCGTTTGGTCGTAAGTCCCATCGTTTCAACAGGTACCGGAGATACTCATGAATAAAGCTCCCCTTGGACTCATCATTACGAATGAGCAATATCAATATCATTTCGGATATATTTCGGACCTTAAGGAGTTGTAGACATTTCGAGAGATAAGCTCTCGTCCCCGGATTTGATGTCTTCCAGAAATACTTCGGATAGTGTTCAACCAATAATTGCTGTACCCAAGAGCTATTGGACTATTGGACCATGAAATTAAAATAATGAACAATTCGAATTGTAATTTCCATTTGTATTGGCGACAGGGCAATGCACACTCAACTCATTAAGTAAATTTATCCTAAAGAGAAAATCCCTTGCGCCCTTATGTTTCGTAAAGCTCGGGTATTGGGAGGGCTTTCATTAACCCGAGCAAATCAACAGTTCAACGACCACTCGACTCATGCATACCCTCGATTATTAAATTTCGGGGGACTCTAACGTTCTATACTCAGAGGGAGGATAATCCTCAAGTTATTTTCCGATGAGGTGTAATAAAATCTTATCAGATTTAATTTTATCCAAAGGCTGCAGCCGGCAGTGGCGCAAATGAATAGGGCTCCACTGTTTGGGTAGTACGAGGGGATCATTGTCCAACAGCTAACTTATAGTCAATATTTTGAATATGTAAAAAGAGTTGTTTACTAACTGTGAAAATACAGTCGGGAAGACAGTAAATTTAAAGAGAGAAATTGCATTCATTAGTGCTTTCATTTTTCTGAATATCATTATCCGAATATTAATTAGGGAAACGTATCGGTTTATGGCTGAATACTCGTAATAAATTTGGAATTAACTAGCTCGTAACAATTTTTCGCATTTTTCCTCGCGCATTGTATCGATTACATAGAACGATAATGTCCCGCGAAATCCACAAAATGACGTTATACCAGATTTTATTGATGTATTCGATCATATCTCGAATTTTTGATTGAGTCTCTGGCTCACCAGTAACGTCGATCACCATCTAAAGGTATGTAATAGTCCAGTGGTAACGAGATTCCTCCGACAATTCTTGAATTCGATAACATTGTCGTTATTCTCTCAATTTCCGCATTTTCGTCGGTTAATTTTGTTTCCAGTTTTGCCAGAAAATCGAATATTTGACCCTTCGGGAGTGTGTACCTGTTGCCTTGAATGGAAATCTGATTAACCTCATCATTACCAGCTTCAACGTTCTGTAGTGTCGGCCCTAATTAGTGGATTGACTACTCGAACTGCTGTCGGACGAATAACACCGACTCGAAAAAGAAAAATAAACTGGTTACCATTATATAAATTACCTCGTAATCATCGCTGCCTGATGATTCCAGATCATTCAAATTGAAGCGCAGAAGTTTCTTAAACTTCCACAAAACTACGTCACCCTCGCAAAGCTTATGAACTAAATTAACAAGGAAGGTGCAAGGATCTCTGCTCTTTGAATTGTGATCGTGAGAATTCCAATTAGGAATCCTTTAGTACTCCACTTCTTCGGTGATATACTTAACGTACCTTCGATAGAGATAGGATCTTCGTCAGGATTAGGTAAGCCCTGGAGGATGATCCCGAGCAATAATTGGGGAAGTTCTGCTCTCGGAGAGATATGTTGGAATGATTTTACGTACATTTTGCCCATTAGTTCTTCAACAACTTCTCAGCTTTCATCATGCAGCGATTTATCTTCGGAGTATTGAACGTGCGATTTTTTAAACACAGCCAGCGATTCCGGTCAAGAGATCTGTCTTCAACAGATACGAGGTGATTCAGGTCATCATCATCATCGTCTTTTGTAAAAGTCATCTGTTTCATTCGATACCGGATGATCGATGCGGTGGTGTATCAGTTCATTCAATACCCTGGCAAATTGTATCGATTTACCCTTCCCCTTCATTTTCTGTAATACCCGGAGTAAGTTGTATAGGTGCGATGGCTTTTGTCGCACGGCATTGTTAATCATCTCGAGTGACGCGTATTGATGCTTTGTTAATCGCTCACGGGGTAATTGAAGGAGATAGACCATAACGGTTATTGCATCCTCACGGAGTTTGATTACTGCCTCAAACTTTTCTAGTACATCATCCCAAGCTGCTGTAACTAGTGTGACTATTGCAGGTTTGACTGTTGTTGCTGTTGAAGTTCTGGTTGAAGGGTTGGTCAGAAACTCTAGCGTAACGTGACGCTGATGTCTGCGTTGATAACAATTGCCAAAAGACAGAATTGTTGTGATTTTTATTAAAGATGCTATCGATCTACAATTATTACTCGCTTCGTTCGTCTGTATCAGAAAAATTAGATGGGGTGTAATTTTTCAATTCTCCATTGCCAAATGCTGTAAAGAATTTTTCTTTAACGAATATTTCGAGAACAATATACGGTTATATTTAATAATTTATGTGTATTTATCACAGTATTTCCGGGTTATCAGACTCAATGAGAAACGAAAGTAGAAAGGAAATCTACTAGTCGTTTTATCCTCACCATGTAGCTATAATTCTTCTGGCAAGATAAAATAAAAAGAGCCTAGAGTACTCACGATGATTAATGTAAAACGAATTATTAGTTTTAATGAAAGAGCCTCGTTCCTACAAAAATGTAATTTTCCTAAATGCGAAAAAATAAGAGTCGAATCCCAGAGAATCAGTCATAAAGACTGTTCACTTTCTTGCCCCATTACCCTCAGCTTTCTCTGCTTCATTGTGATATTTGAGGAGAGCATGGAAAAAGCAATCATAAAAGTCCCATAAAGGAAGATTAAAGCATATCAAAACTTCTCAGCAGTTCATACCGATTCTTTATAACACGGAAAAGCGACTCGCGACTAGATTCGTTGAGTCGATAAGTGGAAAGATGAGAACCAATCCAAAGAAAGATCATCGATGATTCGTTCTTAAAAACGAGGTACAATAGGGAATGATTTTATGATTTTAATTTCATGTGTGAAGTTATCACTATTTTATTAACTCCTGGATACCCCGGGCTCTTCCCTTCAAAAAGAAATAATTTTACGTCTTTTCTCTGTTCTTTTCGGCGCATACCTACATATATATTTCTTTTAATTTAAATTTGGAAAATTATATAATATATATAAATATAATGTATTATATTAACTACGTCCATAATTAGTGCTGCAGCGCTCAAAATGTATGACAACATATATCTATGTGATTCATATATATATTATATAGAAAGACCGATGATAAAGTGATGTAATTTCTTCAGCCAATATAAAATTTGATATTCTAGTTTTTGGTCATTATTATTAGATTATTTAAAAAACAGTGAAGTGGAAGTTTTGCGCTAGAAAACAGAAATTTGTCGAGAAATTGCGGCAAATCATCGCGTTTTGCTGCTCACATATTTACACACTCGAATGATATTTTCTTTGGTAATTATTAAACTTGGTACTCACTGATTGAATTTCGATGACTATTGATGATAATGTACTGCAATTAGCCCTTTAGTCCGCAAAGAATCGATTTGAGGCGATTGGTGTTCATGAGGCGATTTGAGGCGATTGGTGTTCATGCGGCGATTTGAGGCGATTGGTGTTCATGAGTCGATTTGAGGCAATTGGTGTTCATGAGGTGATTGGCGTTGATGAGGCGATTGGTGTTCATGAGGTGATTGGTGTTCATGAGGCGATCGGTGTTCATGAGTCGATTTGAGTCGATTTGAGTCGATTTCGATGCGCTTATGCAAAAAAAATTAAATCCATCCACCACTACCGCCCATCTTAAACCCACAAATATTCAAATAAATTATTGAAAATGTTTTTTATATCAAAAGATAACATCCATATATATCCATAGTAAATAACGAATTCAATAAATTATCATGTGATCGTTGTATTAAAGTCCAATTATTAACGATTAAAATTAGTTTTCGATTATTGCATTGGGATTATTACAAGTCGATGTACCCTCTTGTTTCAGGATATGGTAGCATAGCACCTCGTTCAACCTGGGGAAAAGTAGCAACTATGGGGTATGCGACACTTGGAATACCTCTGACTCTCGTATACCTGTCGAGTGCAGGTGGACTATTATCTCGTTGTGCTCGTGGTGTATTCACACGTGCATTGTGCTGCTGTCTCTGTTCAAACTGCGGCTATTGTTGCTATGACGAAAGGCGGATGCAGGTAAAATGAACATTACCTAACAAAAAGTTTTATGATTTTACTGTGCCACACAGAGAGACATTCGTTAAAATAATTCCAGTGGTATTTATGACTAAAACGGTTGTGTCAGACGATAATATAATGATGAAAGGGTGAGGATCTGTAAGAATTCTTCATCAGAATTTCTATTCGAATGTTACATGTTTCTCGTGGAGCTGACATACTGCAATTGCGTCGCCATCTTTGAAATTCAGATGAACAATTACGGGTAGCTCGGCATCGTTCTATCCTCATGGAAAATGGCAACCCTCATAATCGTTTAAACTCCTCTCCACTCTCATGAATTCACCCGTAGTTTCGGAATTAAACTGCTAGAACTCGAATTAAACATGGAACATTTATTTGTAAAAACTGTTTTTTCTAGGAGAAAGAGAGACGAATGCGGAGGAAGAGACAGCAGGAGGAGATGAATCAACAGCAGCAGCAACAGCTTGCACTGCAGGAGCCATTTTACGTACGAGCCAATGCCTCGACGTATCCGAGTTCCGTTGAAATAAAGGCCAGCCCAAAGGACGAAGTGTCGAGTCTTGGGTCCGGAGATAGACCAAATGTTACTATTCTCGCGCCAATTAGCATTTGTCTGGGTGCTATGCTGTGTTATATAGTAGCCGGTGCTTTTACACTATACAAACTCGAGGGTTGGAACTTCATAGGTAAATTAGTACACTGAATTAATTTGCATGAGTTCCCCCGACGTAACCATCATCATTCGATAAAACTAAAAAAATAAAAAAATTATTTCGCTAATGGGGCATGAAGGATATCTGATATTTTCCACTCAATTTTCCATTCCAAGATTTTATTAGAATTTATTATGAGCGCGTACTAGAATTGTGAAGAGACTGACTAATATATATGCGTGAAGATGATGCACCGTGAGAAATATAATTTTTATTGGATTTCTCTCACCGTGTGATAAATGAAAAAATGCTGGACATGTTTCAGATGCGAGTTACTTCTGCTTCATGAGTCTGAGCACCATAGGGTTCGGTGACATGGTACCAGGCTCCTACCCCCAGAACAACTTCACAGATTCCACAAATATAACAATCTGGTTTTGCTCGTGCTACATAATGTCAGGCATGGCACTGACAGCAATGTGCTTCAACATTCTTCACGACGAAATTGTCCATCGTCTAGCTCATCAGAGTGAGAAACACGACTCAGTTAAGCCAAGTGTTAGCGTTGACGAGCTTTCAGGCGATCCGTTTGCCCTGACATCGTGACAATTTCCATCCAGTAATTTGTGCCACAGAAATGTTACGGAAGAGACACTGTGTGGTGAACCACCAGTGAGTATTTTTGCCCATGAGAATGAAATGAATATACTGAAAGATAGTTATAATCAAGTTGATGTCACGAGGGATTGTAAACCCATCATCAAGCTTGAAGATCATCTGGTCGGACCGATGTCAGCGGTTTATACACTACCTGAGGTGGATGAGGAGGCTGAAGAGAACACGGAAATGTGAATCGCTCCCAGTGGACACTGATGGGACATCGTGTGGACCCAACCAACTTGCCAGGAAAAAGTTTAAGCGCAGCGAGACTCATGTATAACGTACACGAAACTTTGCGATTGAGCCATTGGGTCCTGTATACACCCGGACGATATATCGAAAGAATCTTGCGCCCCTAGGGAGCCCCAAGTTTTCTAATATGTCGACTGAAAGCCAGCTCATGACACTTGACAGGCATACCACTGCCAAATGTTGGAAAATTAAACATCAAATCAATATTTCTACTTGCTTGTCTAGATAGGTACATTCACAATTGTTTTTGTACTTCTGTGTAACTGTCTCGTCAGAAAGTTCACGTTATTGTCTGTAATATAATGAAAACGTAAGATTTTTTCGGAAAAGGGAATGGAGTCGTTGATTTCGACTCCTTCATTTGTTGTCCTTGTCATGTTGACTGAAGATCGGAGAGAATTTATGCTCAAGAACAATAACTAAGAGTAATTTTACGACTTAAATATAGAGAGACTAAGAATGTTGCGTTTAGAAGGACTATCCGAGATGTTTTAACATTAATATTCAATTCAGAGATATGAAAGGGAATACTGAATAGACGTAGGGATGGGAGAATCCACGGTGAAGACGCTCCTCGCACATTTGTCACTGGTCGTCAGACTTTTCGGGATGAATTATTGACAACGGCGTGCAAAGGTCGCCTTAATGAGGTTTCCATTGCTATGGAACATGAATAATACATAGAGGTAGATGAATCATTCTTTCGTTTTTAACATATCATAAAATAAGTTGAGGAGGCAATCCGAGCGCTATTATCATTCCATTCTGAACAATATGATGGAGTTGCTCTCATCAATTCAAGGGCATGCTCGAACAATCATTCAGTAGGTAATTATTGTTTTGGAAATACAATCCCAAGAATGGAAAATTAATTTGTCAATCGTAACGGAGAAATCGCCGAGTCTACGGGGGCGCTGAAAATATCTAGCACGCACTTCATTAAAGTTCTATAACGATTCCCGATGAGAATTCAAGTGCCTCCCTTACCAACGATGTCGTTTTTCTTTCCACCGTCTTCTCTATCTTCATTCATTTGTTCATTCGATTTCTCTCTCTCTATTTCTCATTCTGTGAGACTCAAACCTCCATCCAAACTCTCTAGGGAAATATCATGGAATCGCGCGACTGGGACATTACCAACCACACGATACTATACCACTCATTTTATTCTAAGAGGAGGAAAAAAAATTCTATGAAAGTTAAATGCCTTGGGAGATATTTCTCTTATGCTGTGCAGCCAATCGGCATCAATTCATGTTTTAATGATGTATTTTTTAGAATTAGATTGATGATTGCCTTATCACTAAATCATTCTGGATTCTCCAATATTTTTTTCTCACATCCATGACTTTGGGATCTCCCATTTTTTAATTCAATCAAATTTAATTGAATCGGAAAAATTAAAAAAGATATTTGAAAGACTTAATTTTTAGATGAGTCATTGAAAAAATCATTCATGCTATTGACAAGGGACGATTCCAATAGATTATTCCTATGACAATTTGGAAACTTTAATTTGCAGATCCATACAACAATAAAAATTATTGGGAACCATAAAAAATCAGATCACTATAATTTTGAGTGCTCTGTGTACTGAAAATTTAATGGAGTGATGCCAGTTTTACAACGATTTTGGAAATCGATACGTCATTGACATATTATAGTAATCACTTTATATATAATAAATGATTTCCACATTAAATTATCGTTCGAAAATAATTGTGATAGCGTCAACCAGTTGACGAACTTTATTTAACTCGTTTTGATAGTTGATTATGCATCTACTCATGAAGTATCTAATTAGGGAACGCAAAGAAAAAACGATCTTCCTACAAGTCTTCTATTAGACGTTAAAAAACACACCATCCTCTTTCAATTAGCATGTTGATTATTTAATAAACGACCCGACATTGCGTGTAATCAATGATTAAGAGTATTTTTATTGCATCGTTAAGGCCACACGGAACCATTGGACATTGGCGGATCATACATATTCAATTCGCAATATAACGTCACTTCAAATCAAGGCGAATAACGATTTCACATTGAGTTTAACGGAGGTCAGTGGGAATGCTATTAAATCGAGTACTCGCGAAAGGCAGATGAAGATAAATTCCAAAACTGAAAAGATGATATTTCTCTAAGTAGTAGCATATAATTTAAATAAATGTTTTCTTGTACATAATACAGAGGCACTTTGTATACAAGTAATAAGTTTACTACTCATTTCATGTACTCAATTAATGTACATAGAATGTATAACACGTCCTGGTAGTGGTATGTAATATCGTTGATGAAAAAAAAAGTGAAGAGAAAAATTTTATGAATTATGACCACTGCATCGTCTTCGTACTAACAAGTCTCTAGGTAAAAAGTGAATATTAAAAAATAAACAATTGTGACGAGGAAAGTCTGTGGTCTCTGAAAAATCTACTGTACAATTTCTCCCCCAGAAGAAAAATGTAAATATAACTTGAGGGATTCACTAAATACGGTCACTGTAAAATATTCATCACTAAAACGCGACACTGAGTATAATCGTCTGTATAATCAATGGTCACGCAATGTATCCTATAATGCGAAATAAAAGTATTGTCAAAAAAATAAAAAAAACCTGCTGATATATTCTCCTATCGAATCCTTCTTGGATTGGCGTATAGCCAATAGATCATGGAATCAGTGACAGAATCGCAATCTGGGATTGAACGAAAGGTACATAATGCCGATACTAGAGAATACCGATGAGTAAGCGAACAGCCGAGGTAAAATGAAATCCAAATGGGAACGTAAATCGCCTCATGAGGGACTACAATAACGGAGAGTACCTCAGCTGCACTGTACATCATCAATCATGGATAAATGTACGGAGATAAATTAAAGGTACGTGAAAAGTGCAATATGAATAAATTTTTAGCAGAACTAGGGATCGATATTTTCATGTCGGTAACATGGGCGAATAACGACTCTTGATATATAAGGACTTATACATAACTTTGATGAAGTAGATAGGATTTTCATCAACGGCTGGTACATGAAACTGCTTTCATACGATCGGTTAGTGAATTCAAACATTAATTACTCCCACAAATTACCTAATTTTCTAACATAAATGATGTCAGGGAAAGGTTTATCGGTTATATTATTTGTCGAGGATATTGATAAAAATTTTCAATTAATGGTATCACTTGAGGAATTTGGATAAATTTAATGGGAGAAGCCGTGCAGGGGGGGGGGGGTGAACTTCCTTGAATTCAAAATACTGAAAATGATTTAATTGAAATCATACTAGGACTCGGCATTACCCTTGGTGGATGGTTGGTGGTTAGTCAAGGTATCAAATAAATTTGATCAACGGTTGATGTCGTTGTTTTACCGTTTTGGGATAATCATGAATAACTTGACAGCAATATTTTATATTAAAAAAATATTTTATGAATAGAATATTCACACCGTGAATATTTCTCATTACGTCACATCGTCAGCAAATATGATGACAATTTCTCACAAGGAAAGGCTCATCTAACTACTACGATATAATAAGTTATAATCAGTACATCACTGTGGTAACGTTATAGCATTTTGAAACAGAATAATTCAATATTCTTGGATATTACGTAACTATTACCATGACGAATTCACAACACACAAAAAAGGCTATAAAAATTACGTAATTTCTAGGTAGACAGGAAGATACTGTGTTACTTTGGAATATTAGCATGGCCACGAAAGTGTTAATATCCTAGATTGACTTCTAATCAGTCCGTAGATCCGGCCGGGATGCAAGATTAACTTGATATAGATAGACTTGGAGCAGAATCGCCGTATCAACTATAACCTGTAGAACTCCACAAATACTGAATTGAATGGGTGCTTCTCTTTGGACAAAATAGCAAGTCTTGAATGTATCACCAACAGTCCACATTGTCACCATAGCTATGCTACAATGGATAAAATAAGTATAAAAATTTTCACATCACATGCCCTGATCATTCACCAAACCGTACATTACCTCATTCCTTCAGTTGATTTATTATGAAGATTACGTAAAAATTGAGGTACACCCAACATTGCTTCGGTTAGTACAGCAAGCAGGCCTACACTCTCCACAAATATCGGATAATCGGCGAATAAATACATGAGAAATCCACCAGCTACTCCAAACAGGAGTATGAAATCCAAATACGACTGGAAGTCTGTCCATTTCCAAAAGTATTTAATGTCCAAATCTACATGAATTATTGTTAAATGGAGACTACAGTAAATATAAAACAAGAATTTGTTATGGATTATTGATATAAATGATACGATGATGATGTTGTTAGTCACAACATGTCTTCACTTACCTGTGAATGTCCGCTCCTTAGCTTTGATGATTTGGTTTTTATTTCGAACGGTTATGCAGAGCCTTATCATCACAAGCATTGTTATGTTCATCAGAATACTTTGTAGCAGGAGAGGCAGCTCAAAACGTTTTCCAAACCTGTTGAAAACATTAGCCAATATAAATTAACATTCATTAAATGTTGTCAATAGGACTACGGTACCAATGAAAAACAAATAGTTTAAATCGCGATATTTATTCAATTCATCAGAATTGAAATTTCCATTCATCTTCTTACTGAGAAATAGCTTCTGATGTGCGTCAGTTTCTTACGATTTTCTACGGATTTCTAAAATTTTTCAATCATGTTTGAAAATTATTGATGTCTACTTATTATTAGATTAAATTTTATACCAATAAATTATCCTCAAAGTATTAGCGATGAGCAAAGCCAGACAGACATAAAGTGAAAATCCTTCAGCATCATCTTTCCTCCTGATTTCCCTGTACTGTGGAATATATGGCACAACACCACCAAATATCATGGCCCCCGATGCAATAAATCCGAGGGCCTTACTAAGAGTAAACTCTGGCTCTGCCATTTTGTTTAATAAATTCAATAATGCCCACTTTGTCGTTCAACTGTCAGGACATAACTGACAAGGACTGAGTGACTAGGATTGTTGTCAGTTTCAGGTTAGGGTATGGCACACTGAGTTGACATTACCGTAATCAGTATGATTCCATTTATTTAACGTTGTCATACATGTTACTGATTCAATGATGACGAATGATCTCATTCGTAGATACCACAGGGACACGATAGACTAGACAAGAAAAAAATACTCTGCATTGTTTATCTACCGGCCTAACTGTCTAATCACAACGTCCATTTCCTAATTACAATAATTGAATTAGTGGAAATGCACCACATCGAAGGAACGCAGGGGACTCACTAGTCACTAATGTCGGACATTGCAAGCAATTACATGAATGACACACACATTTGGGAAGTAATGTGTATGTATTATTCATGCGTACAAATTACATTTACCAACTGAGTTAACTGCGCCAGTGAAACTGTTTAGCTGGAGCTTGCAGCATTGTCCGCACATCTCATAGTAAAAGAATCGATACCAAGGAGGATTGACTAAAGTGGAGGCTCAGTTCAGGGGTTTTGAAAGACCCCAGAGGCATTGTAGTACCTCACCCCCCGAGAGAGAGGGCGTTACATTTTTGTGATACATAATACGTGATACATTTTTGAAAATTTCGAATTTTTCCATTCCCGTGAATACCTCCACGATTTTCATGATCCCCTGGGACTTTTCCAAAAATTTCGAAATTTCACATTTCAGTGAATACCTCCGCTATTTTCATGCTCCCCTGATACTTTTTCAAAAATTTTGAATTTTCAAATGTCCGTGAATACCTCCTCAATTTTCATGGTCCCCTAATACTTTTTTAAAAATTTTGAATTTTTCAATTTCAGTGAATACCTCCTCCATTTTCATGTTCCCCTGATAATTTTTCGAAAATTTTGAATTTTTCAATTTCAGTGAATACCTCCTCGATTTTCATGCTCACCTGATACTTTTATAAAAATTTTGAATTTTCAAATTTCAGTGAATACCTCCTCGCTCTTCATGCTCCCCTGATACTTTTTTGAAAATGTCGAATTTTTCAATTTCAGTGAATACGAATTTTGTAACAAAAAAAATAAAATACATACGGTCAACCGCTCCCTCCGACAGCGGAACCGTTACTGAGGCAGTTACCGAGGCGGCTGACAGGCAGACACCCCACCATTGCGTGTCGCCCCCTCCTACTCTTGGGGTCGGTTTGACAATGTTGGTGGGGATACTCAAACCCCCACTGAGCGGCCCAATGCACGGTTCAGTTCTGGGGGTTTGAGTGACCCCCAGTGGGCCGCTCAGTGGGGGTTTGAGTGACCCAACCGGCATTGTAGAACCTCACCCCAAGAGAAGGAGGGGGCGAGAAGTAATGGTGGGGTGTCTGCCCGTTAGCCGACTCGGTAACTGCCTCAGTAACTGTTCCGCTGTCGAAGGGACCCGTTGACCGGGTGTATTTTATTTTTTTTTGTTACGAAATTGGTATTCACTGAAATTGAAAAATTCGACATTTTCAAAAAAGTATCAGGGGAGCATGAAGAGCGAAGAGGTATTCACTGAGATTTGAAAATTCAAAATTTTTATAAAAGTATCAGGGGAGCATGAAAATCGAGGAGGTATTCACTGAAATTGAAAAATTCGAAACTGTCAAAAAAGTATCAGGGGAGCTGATACTTTTATGAAAATTTTGAATTTTCACATTTCAGTGAATACCTCCTCGATTTTCATGTTCCCCTGATACTTTTTTGAAAATTTTCCAATTTCAGTGAATGCCTCCTCGATTTTTATGTTCCCCTGATACGTTTTTGAAAATTTTCCAATTTCAATGAATACCTCCTCGATTTTTATGTTCCCCTGATACGTTTTTGAAAATTTTCCAATTTCAATGAATACCTCCTCGATTTTCATGCATTGAATTTTTCACCCCCATTGCGTGTGGCGCCCTCCCTCTCTTGGGGTGCAGTACTACGATGCCGCTGAGGTCACTTAAGCCCCCAGAACTGAGCCTCTACTTTAGTGAATCCTCTTTGGATACACCGACATATTTACAGCGATTATCAAAGCCTAGGTCAAGTTTCACGTCATGATTTTCACGTAGCGTAGAGAAATCGTTCGAGGTTAGGAATCTAGTTCTGACTGGGGTAGAGTCGGGTAGGTAGGAGCAGTTGATTATTTTGCATTTCATTGTTTAATGTTCGAAATGCGGCGAAGTAATGTAGATAATAAATGTTTGTTGATGTTTATATTTCAGAAAATGGCGACAGTCAGAGCTCTGAACCACATTCTACGGCGAAAACCTTTTGTAGTACCTAGTGTACCACTATCACCAACATCATCATGCTGCTTCACCACTGGCAAAATGTGTAGATCATCATCTCAAAAATCCGTATCAAAAATTGACGAGAGCAATACTGGTGGACAAGTGTCCACCACTTTTGCGGAAGTAGGTAATTTTTTATACTGATTGTAAACACGAGTTCCGCGGTCAATTCAGCCTGTGCCGGGTTTTAATCCTTCGTGTGAATCTACGAAACATTTACCGATTCTTTTGATAAATAAATTAATCGTTATTACTTACTTCATCCTCAGTAATCGCATATTGACTAGTTATTTATTAATCTAGAATTTTTGTCTTCATACTTCCTGAAGATTGTTAACTACTAATGATTTTTTCATTTATCACAGTCAAGGAGAACACAAAGTCTGCTTGGTACGTTAGCGTGATAATCGCAGGGGTCGGTGTAACTGCCGTCATGTTCTACGCAATCTTCAGAGAATTGTTCTCAGGCAAGAGTCCCAACAGTGTGTATTCGAAGGCCCTTGACAGGATAATGAAGGACCCAAAGGTGCTCGATGCCCTGGGGGAGCCCATCAAGGCTTTCGGAGAGGAGAATCGTCGGGGTAGACGTCGACACGTGAACCACGCTGTTTATGTGCATAACAACAAGCAATACATGAGGATGCAATTCTACGTACAGGGATTGCGAAAGCGGGGCACTGTCCACCTGGAAGTGCGCGAAGTGAGAAATTCATTTTCCGTGAAATAACGTGAAATTCTACAATTCTAGTAATTTAATTCAATATTTTTTCAGGACGATGCAGGAGACTTCGTGTACCGCTATCTATTTATTGAGTTGGAGGACATGTTGCGCACTGTCATCGTCGTAGAGGACAATCGAGCAGCCGAAATGCAGACAAATAAAATCGAGGATGTAGCTCCATTCGCCTTTCCTTTGAATTAATGAATCATTTCAGCATTGTAGATTTACTATTCTCATGTCTGGTCTGAAGCGCATAAAATCTTCATAAGACACGGCAGATTATTTTCCAAGAATAAATTTTTACATATTGAAACCCATGACGTGCTGTTCTCAATTCACAACATGTCATTTTTTCACCTCAACAATTCATCTTAACTTTAATAATTCGTAGCGCCACGAAGGCGTATTGCCAGGGCGTTACCAACTTATGAAATACTGAAATACTATGTAGACAGTTTGACCTCCGTGACAAAGAAGCAATTAGTCATAGCGTGAAAGAACAATGAGCATTAGCCACCGTTCATCTCCCTATAATAGACATCCCAGAACTCTAACATTTCGAATAGGTCAAGGAGGCTTCAATCACTGAAACCCGGTCTAAGGGATATTTCGGAAGTTTTTTGAAAATCAATTAAAACTTTCGACACAATTTTCATAATTTCTCCGTAATTACCACAAAAAAGTCTAACTCGATCCTTAAACTCTGACAGCTCTTAAATATCTTCATATCACCTCGACTTGTAACCCAGCTAAATAGGGGGAATTGATCTTGATTGTTATTCAATAAAGTGAACCTCAAATCGGATAAAATCTTTACTCATAGAAAAACTGACGTCGGGTCCTTGGAGTGGAATGTAATCTGTTGGTTCAATCAACGCCCTAGAAACAGACACACCCTCGGTAGTCATCAAATGTCCGTCAAACGAAATCTTTTCTTAGATTGAATACCGTCAAATGGACTATGACTACGAATGAGAGGATTCTAAAAGTAGAAGTATATCGATGTACATGGTTCAATGAATTACTCATAGACATTCGTGATTCAAACAACTCGTCATACACCGATAGAATAATATCAATATAGTTATGCGCATAATAACGAAATATCAATATCAACGAATCATAGATTCACCCGTGGATTTGCACTGGGATATTGCAATTATTTTATATGAGTCTACAGTCTACGTATGACTTTTAAACTAAACTGAATAAAAATGACACCTTTATCTTCAATTACACCGACTATTTTATCTTTCTAATTCATTAAGTAGAGCGTTTTAGTTTGCCTTCAACAAATTTCCCCTCACTTCCGGTGACTTAATAGATTTCGTCAGTGAAATGTCCGTGGATGATACGCACACGATTCGACAGTACCTTATCTTCTTATTATACGTCAAATAGCGAACGAGGTAGGGATGCTACATGCTGTCGATACGCCAGCAGAATGAAGCTGACAGTCATTCACTAGCCGACAAGACGTTTATAATCATTGCGCTACCGTTCTCCAAGCTCATTACCATAACAAGGCAAACACGTGTGGTTTGCCGCATTCGTAGGAAAGCTATCCTTCACTGGTGGAAAATCACATTGCATCGAGTTCACTCCCTCCTGATCCCATCCCATCAATGACAGCGGAATGGCTCTCGTGACGAAGTGAAGTGACCGATAAATATTCGCTGGTGATCCGTTAAAAATTCACGATATGGGAAATTGCTGGTCATGCTCGAGATTCAGGGCCATCTTTCGACCTGTCACCGATGGCACGCCGATGAAGGAAGTCTGTACGAGGCCAGAGTGCCTGCCAAAGCCACCGACATCATCGCTAAATGGTTTGTTAATTTATTATCATCACCGGGAGTTACTTAGTAATGTGCAGTGGGCGCTAAACAATTATTTGTAGAGAAAAGGCACATGTTTCACCCGGTGTCGTGTAAATTTATTCAACGGAATGCCCCAAGTCAGGTTCAAGCGCTTGGAATTCACGGCATGAATGCCTCTGGGCTTTATCTCTTGCCGTACTTGACCTTGCTCATTAAACGGGGTTAATAAGGCTATGCATTCGGGGGGAAGACATATGGTCTAACGTTGAATTAACTTCATTCAGGAATTTTCACGGTTAATTACACCGCCTCGCGTTTTACGAGGGACGCTAACTAGGCGCATAGTGAACTCATGTTTATTATAATAATGGAAAGGTAATCACGAGAGGACGGACTATCGGATGATTACTCTTGCAGAGCATTTGAATAGCTCATCACAGCTGATCACGGACACCAGCTATTTTATTTCCTGATGGTTTATGGCAATGACATCATTCTCATGACACCACTTTGAACGTTAGACAAGATGTGACTCTTCTTTATTAGTCGCGAGTGCGGGTGTTTCGTCCAGATTTTCTCTCATTTCGAAAATCAACGTCGCGTGGGAAATTACATGGTGCGCACCGAAAAAAGGATCGAAACCGCTTTACCTTGACCAGATTGCCGAGAATAGATCGAGTTATGCTTACACAAGAAACGTTTATCGACTGGAGCCTTATTTCAGAGTGCTCTTTGCCATGTGGTCTCTATTATAATGTTTCGGGGGCGAATAAATGCAAATTTATCATTAAATTTCAATAAACATGATTATTTCTCAATCATTAATAAAATTCCACGAAATGCGGACTAAAAATCTGAAAGTCCAGGGATTTCCTTGTAAACTTTCAATAGTGGTTTCAGTTTTTAACTGAATATTTGCGTGGGTCATATTGACAAACTGGCATTTAAAGATTCCTCATCTCCATCAGTATCTCCTTGAAGTTAAATGTCAGAATATTGAATGTGGTCCACTGCATTACCGAAGACTATTATTGTTGGCCTCCCATCAACAACTAAAACCGTAGGAAACTGGGATTAGCTAGCCGTAGTTGGATCGTCTGCCCATCATTTCCCCACATGAATGAATAATGCCTGCAGGGCCTGCGGTTCCACCTGGAATGAATGAAAGTCTACTTGCGCAAGACTTATCCTATTAGGCACCTAATTGCATCATTCATCTTGCATTATATCGCCTCAACACCAACCCACGAAAAATGGACAAATCCGCTCCTACCAGAATCACGGTGAGATTTTGAAAAAGATTATTTTCAGAAAATGTCATAAAGATAACGATTCCAAACACTCGATCGCGATCATGAAAGGCGCCGCAACGTGTGTCTAGCACTTATCCCACGCATTTAGTAATAAAAACCAGGAATTCCTTTCACAAAATGATCAATTTCAATGTACGCCTTGATTCTTACGATAAAATATATAATGCACTGTTTATAATCAATGATTTGAAGGAAACTGTAATAAGTGAGAGCGCGAATCGACTTAAGAACAACGGAAATAGTACGGCACGATGAAATCAGCAGGAAAACTGACCTTCGCTGTCTCACATCCACCGAATCTGTTTGACTCTTATGTAAATTTATTCAGACACCACGAACACCGTTTCGATCACTTTATTTATAATCCGGAAACTAGAAACAATTGCTCTTATTCTGGCACGTGTCTGGATATCGTCTAACGTCATCGAAGGAATAAAAAGGGTTCTCTTAACTTTTTCTAATTTTTCATGAACTTTTTTCCGTGCAGTAAATCCACAGACGATGAAATTGACTCATCCTATCACCTCTCAGATTAAATTACTCCAACTACTAATTCATCTTCGTTGAGAAGTCACGAGCCGACATAGTTATAATTCAATTAATACGTCTATGAATTCTCAAACGACTGCCATCCACTTTGAACTGGCATATGTGTGAGATTAGGGACGAGAGAAATGTGGATATATCAGCAGTAAGTTGGACCCAGGTGTTACATCGACTAGCAGTTACCATTGATGTGATAATAATTATGTATGTAATGGACCGTTGATGATACTCCATGTGCATTTGCTATTGCAGAAAGAGCTATAGAATAAATGGTCCAAGTAGGAATTAATGATGGGTACACGATTTGCAGAACTTAAACCACAATTGAAAATTGTAATGCTGAGTAATAATACCGCATATGGGGCCTGATCAGGCCACCTTGAGCCTTGAAATGACAATTTCATTTCAGGTCTAGGCGCCAAGACTTCAACAAGTTGAGGGGAGAAGAGAAAATAATTTTTAATAGGATATTATTTTATCATTTGCGTTACAAAATACACAGTCCTGTTGTCGACGTTAGCCTTCCATATTGCTACCTAGGGTACTTAGTTCATTTAAACTCGGTGCAGAGTTATTTCTCGTTGCATGATGAAGCTGTGGCGCAAGATGTTTCCGGTTGCAGCAATAGAGATGTTTTAGCACTGCAACAGGATACATATGAGTTTTATTAACGATATTATGACTCGATGTATTGATATTTAAATAGTTATAACGAGTTTTTTAAACAAACACTTGAAAATGCATGCACGAAAAAATTCTCTGACAACCTAGCATTTTCTCTGACTTGCATTAATTTACTGAGTAAGAAAAAGATTAATAGATTCATTGGTCTGTATTTTTAAATTGATATTCGTTCCCACGAACTAGAATTCACTAATTCGATAGAAAATAAAACTGTAAAAGGCAGTACATATCCTACGAGATTTAAAATGCGCACGTATTTTCATTCGATTTTAGTCAGCTTCCCATGAGACAAAGATTCTAAAGAACAACGACTTGTAAATTCTCTGGGAATCGTCTTGCTTACACACTATACATATTCCAAGAATGGTATAACAAGTCATCTCGTCCTCCATTCGGAAATGGTGAACATTAATGCCTATCGATTCCCCCGTACTCACGAATACCTCACACCTATCTCATGAAACACAGGATTGTCACATGAAACGTAAAAAAAAAATGAATTCTATAAGTGTTATTCAAGTGGGTGACAATAATGTCCACTCACTCACGCGTGTCCGGCTGCTCCCACCAATTATGGTTGTATGCAAGATATACTCTGCACGTGGAACTCGAGCCTTGAAAGCCTTCTGCATCGTTGTGCCATGATTTACCCCGACTGAACCCACGGTGTTATTTTTTTTCCAACAGGTGCATCCCACCAGGATTCTAATCCTAATGAATTCATGAGCAACTTGTGCTCATACCTTGCGGTCATTCGATTGTTCAGTTGCGATCGCGAACGCACGCGTATCTCTTGCACTTCCGTTTTGCCGTGACAATCGCCCACGTCTCCTCCTGCCCACTTTATTCGGAGAGAGAAGTTTTGGGGAAAAAAAAAATTGTTATTGGAGCGTTCGATGAAATAGAAAATATATTTTTTTCAATTTGCATTTACATCACGCGCAGCTCGTACCGACGGGATTCACTGGCAAAAGGGTTAATCAACGGTTCACGAGGATTACGAGGATGTTTTACAGATTTTACGATCGCTACCGTAACTTCAACGACCGGCGTTTTCGGCCGTTTCCATTTAGATTTCATTGTGAGTAACAGTGGGGAGAGTAGGCGGATGCAAAATAACTTACTTGAGGTTTTTTTTTGGCCTCTCGAGGCGTCTTCCACCCGTTCATTTACATTTTAAACTCACGCGGGGAATCTACTGAAAACCACCTCTGAATTTCGGCAACACGGGGCGAAAAATCTACAGTAGAATTAACCACGATATTTTTACAATAGAACATTTTTTTCTCAAATTTCCGCAAAAACATTGTAATTTATTATATTCATTCTGTTGGAAAATTACACTTAAAATTTTTTAGATTTCAAAATAAATAAGAAATGTACTCGTTCTAATGACTGACTAAAATTTCCAAATATTTGTTCCTGTCTAAAATCTTTGCTGAAAAATCCCTCGAGACTACGACTCGGTGCAATCACTAAATTCGCATAGATTAATTTTTTTTCAATTGAAAGAAATATGAAATTCGGTAATGGAATAATGAAAGAGCAATTTGCAGGGGGCGACTGGGATATTCCCATGCTGACAGTTCTTCGGGTGGACCCATGCATCGATGAGAATGGTGAGACTCATAGGACATCGAGGTATGAGTTGATGAACCGTGACGGGGTCAATGCCAGGCTGATTGTCCGAAGGGGTCAGGAGTTCTTCATGAGGCTACACCTCAATCGGGATTACGATCCGACGGTGGATGGCATCTCGATAGTCTTTACACTTGATGGTGTCAGGAAACCCAATTATGGGAATGGGACATTCATGGTGACGCCTCTTTTGAATTTTGGAGAAGTGTCCGAAGGCGCGTGGCAGGCGTCACTTGACTCTATGGAACCCAATTCCATCAGGATTAAGGTGATTCCTTCAGAGATTGACTGCCTTTCTAGAGTTTTGTTCCAATTACACAGAAAAAAGATCAATAGTCGTCAGATCAATCTCTGTATTGATTATCAAGGCCTAGAATTGTTTTCATGACATCTAGAGAAATCTGCTAATCGCAAATGAAGAAGTTATTTAATCGTACCGGATCTCATGACATTTCCTGAAAATAAGAAATTCTGTTCTCCGCCATGAGCAAACTTCCTTTCTGTGAATGTGATGACTGCGATGGTTCTATTAAATCAGATCTAATCTCTGTGATTAATTCAACAGATAATATCTCCTCCCGACGTGTTAATAGGAAAATGGAAAATGGATATTGACGCAAAGCGTAAAAATTCAGCGGGAGCAATAAGCTTCAGCGTTAACGAACCGTTCTACATAATATTTAACGCATGGTGTCCAGGTAAGTGTTCCAAAATTTTCATTTTTCCTCAACTAAAAATTTATATTCCCCCGAATTTTATGCAGATGATCCAGTATTCATGGAGGGTGAAGACGGACGACAGGAATACGTAATGGCCGACACGGGCCTAATCTGGCGAGGCAGCTACAAGCAGATGAGACCGACAGTTTGGAAATATTCGCAATTCGAAAAGGACATTTTGGATTGCGCCCTGTACCTCGTGACTGACGTGTCGAAGGTGCGTGTCGCTGGTAGAAATGATGCTGTCGTTATATCCCGGGTGCTCTCGGCCGCTGTCAATTCACCTGACGACAATGGAACCTTGATGGGAAATTGGTCCAACGATTTCGACGGAGGAACACCGCCAACAAAATGGCTGGGGTCTCAGAAGATCCTTCAGGAATACTGGAAGACGAAGAGACCTGTGAAGTACGGCCAGTGCTGGGTATTCTCTGGAGTACTAGCCACTGTTTGCAGAACCCTGGGCATTCCCTGTCGTGTGGTTACGAATTACTCTAGCGCTCATGACACGCAGGGTAGCCTCACCGTGGACTACTTCGTCGATGCCGAAGGGAGAATTATGGAGGAGTTGAACAGTGATTCGATATGGTGAGAATTTTGAAACGTGATTTTTTATTTTTTCCAACATTTCTATGCTTTTCCTGTCTCTATGAGGTGAATACGCGTAGAATCACCCGTTAGTTGCGAAAAATAGGTCATTCAAAAAATCACCTTAACCCGTTACTCAGATGATCTGATTTACGAAATTTAGGCAGGGGAGGCGAGTTTCTTAAAAAATACAAAAAAATAGATTCGGTAAATATATAGAAATAGAAGAAAGGAAATTTCTCCGTCCAAAGATCCGAGACTAAGCCGTTCGTCCTATGGTGAACAACATTTCTTTCTCTTTTATATTTTACACGGGTTTCTTAATACAATATAAGTAGCTTATCACCTGAAAGATGCAATGAAGTTGGAAATGATCCGATGAAAAGTCGCAAATTCTATCGCATCCCAGCCCTCTATGTGCGCACCCTTCTCCCGATAAAACAAAATTGCAAATGAAATAGTTCAATCATGCCCGATTCGAAGGAATTTCCATGTATGGGATGAGGTTTGGATGAAGAGATTGGATCTCGGGCCAGAGTACGCTGGATGGCAAGCCATCGATGCCACTCCACAAGAATTGAGCGAGGATGCATATAGATGTGGACCTGCGTCAGTGGCAGCTGTCAAGAGAGGTGAAATCCAAGGTCCTTATGACAATGGTTTTCTCTTCGCTGAGGTCAATGCTGACAAAGTTTTTTGGAGATACAATGGACCCACTCAGCCCCTCAAATTGATCAGAAAAGATATCTACGGGTGAGTGGTCCAATCTTATTATTTCAGATAGTTCTATAAACCAACGAGAGCTAATTCGATCATCTACCACTTAATATTTCCATAATTCACAAGTATTCCCCAAATTAAGTTCCACAATCTGTAATCGTTATTTAAATCTCTCAATTCACATTGATTCATTAAGCATTGAAGACGATGGACGGAACGTGAAAAATTCCGTCTTCCTTAAATAAATTATTCCTCATTTATTATTTAAGTTATACTCATCATTTGTCAGTAGAACTTAGTCATAGATTTGGAAATGTGAATTTTTTATGGAGCCTCACGAGCACTCGGGTAATGATAAAGGCGGTTCATTAATTCATGAGTCTTTAGTAATGAGATTTAATTTCATCTATTAATGACAATTTTATTTAATTAGCATCGGTAGACAGATCAGTACGAAAGCAGTGGGTTCGTGGACTCGGGAGGATATCACTCACATGTATAAGTACCCTGAAAGTAAGCTATTGAATTATCTGTCAATACTTCGGATTGAATAAAATATTAATATTCCAGAAAGCGATGACGAACGGGAGGCAATGCTGAAAGCCCTTCGTCAGAGTGAATCTCTCTTCAGTCGATATTACCTTAATGAGGAATTTAACGACGTTATGTTTAATTTTGAATTGCAAGATGACATTATCATCGGACAGCCATTCAGGTACCGTTTGCGTCACTTAAAAGTAAAGACTCATTGTAGCTCAATGGCTCATTGAATTCACGTCTTGTATCGTCCAATTATTTCTCAAAATTTTGTTATACTGTTCCATAGATAGGCAAAATCTAAAATTTGCATTATCATTATAATATATATATATATATATATAATATGAACACCAATTAAGAATGAAAGGAATAATTGAATTGAGCCAGAACGAATAGTAATCTACACAGAAATAATTAATAATAAATTTCCAAAGAAATTTATCGAGCTTTGACTTTTTGTACTGAAGTATTTTATACACTTCTTTTTAGTGTCATACTCCTGATAAAAAATAGGAGCAGCGAGTTCGAGTATCGAGTTTCAGTTATTCTACGGGTAGAGGTAGTAATGTATACAGGAAAAGTCGGAGGGCCAATCAAGAGGACGGAGGTGGATAGAATAGTGAAGCCCGGGGATCTGGAGGAGGTGAGATTGAATGTCTCGTGGGAGGAATATGGGTCGAGATTGCTCAATCAGTGTGCCTTCAATATCGCGTGCCTGGCTACTGTTAAAGATACAAATTTTGAGTACTTCGCACAAGATGATTTCAGGGTGGAGAAACCGACGATTGATATTGAGGTGGGTGATAGGTGATAGCAATGACTTAATATCATGATAATAATCCAACAGGTCATTTCCCGTTTTTTAAACGCCTCATTGACGTTCTCTCCATTCATTTAGCACGATTAATTAATGAAACATGTTATAGATGATAGAAAACTTTATTTACATTCGATCAAATTTCTACGCACGTTGATCGCGAGATCAATTGCGTAGAATTGCGCGGGAGAAATATAAAGGAAAAAGTACGTAATCGGTCGCGTAATTGTGGGATAAAGAATGATTTGTCATTTTTATCAAAAATCGCGATAGAAAATAAGAGACGGTTAATAAATTTTATTATTTACTCTGGGAAATTCACAGTACTGTCACGTATTTATTTTTCGAACTCGTGGAACTTTAAGAATTTTAAGTGAAAAGTATGTCAACGAACGTGAAGATTACTCCGTTTCACGTAAATTTTACGCTCACGTTTACGTTTTAAGCGGTCATTTTTACGGAACTTCTCACGTACTATTTCCAGTATTTTTTTCTCCATATACAGCGGTGAGTTTCATTAACTAAATAATTAACTGGAATCGGAAATTGAAAATCCTCAGAGGAGAACGAATGCAGTAGTTGACGAAGTCCTGGAAGCAACAGCGAGCTTTACAAATCCCCTTCCAGTATCCCTGAAAAAGGGTCAATTCCTGATAGAAGGTCCTGGACTGGAGAAGCAATTGAAGATAAAACTCTCTGGAAGTGTCCAGCCAGGAGACGAGGCCACCTGCACTTTCTCCATGATTCCAAAGCTCGAAGGAAGATCAACGATTGTCGTGAAGTTCCACTCGAAGGAGCTGGACGACGTTGATGGATTCCTCAACTTCATGGTGAAACCATCAACATACTCCAATAACGGCTACTCCATGTAAATCATGCTAAATGACTTACGTCTCAACGTACTTACGACTAAACACATTTGGCGAATGTCTCGTCTCGATATTCATCCACGCCAAAGTGAGGATTTATACCGCTTAATTCTTTCATCGTGATTAATCAAAGTATTTATGTGAAAATAACAGGAAATTCTGATGCTTACGATACAAAATGTAGAATGAAATATGTGATACGTCAAAATTCTGTTGAGTTATCTGTTCAACAATTCATAAATGTAATGGTAATAACCCAGAAAAATAAAATATTCTTTCCAGTGTATCACCAAATCTTATGCATAATTGTACGATTCGACTACTGACCAGGACACCGGTCTGATATTAACGATGGGCAACGGGAGTGAACCCGTTGAGATATATTAATATTCAATGGCCAGTGAAGAATAAAAAAACGGAATTGATAATTTGGGGAGTGGAGGCCGTCCACTCGTTGGTACGAAAATAAAATATAATCGGTAAATATTTCATGGAAGAAATGATGATGATGGGCCTCACGCTGATATGCAAGCATTGATGGCTGTACTATGCATCATCGTTCGGGAGAATTAATGTTGAAATATGCACCAACTGTGAATGATAAGGACAAGAAAAATGGGAAAAGAGAGACCGGGGGATATTGAATGCTGAGGTGGAAGGGAGAAAGAGGGAGGATGTTGTGGATGGACTATAGTCAGTGAGATATGTCTAAATACATAACCGTGACGTGTGATGGACGTGTAGCGGCCCCTGTCTACGGGGGTCTCAAGAAGCTTGTGGTTATATTGTGAGGGGTCATAAGAGCGAGACTACCACGGGGTTCTTCGACCGCGGGGCACCCTGCTATGCGCTATGCATCAACACCCGAGATCCATCCCATTATACCTCATCAAAATAACAAACACCCATGTAACCCGCTAAACCAACATTCTTTCTTGCAAGGAGATTCTCAAATTCATCAGAATTTTGAGTGACCCACGTCTAATGGATAAGCCCTCCTTTCTTCCCGCTTCTCATTATTCTTTTCATTACTTTTCATTCTGATCTATTAGCTTCTCTTAGCCTTTTTAATTCGGTTTCTTTCCAGAAATACGACGCTCACGATGTTTTGTGGTGGTACCATCATTTCCATGCACTTTCTCTACAGTTTTGTGATTCTTTTTAAAAGTTTAGAAAAAGTGTTCAAAGATGTTTACACTGCACCTTAAAACTTGGTGAGTCAATAAATAATGACAAAACGCAAAAACGTTTTAGTTTTCACGTCCACCCCATAGTAAGTTCGCTAAAAAAATGAGAACATGTTAATTTTGGCTATATATGGGTGTAAAACACCCTTAAGCCTCACGCATTTATATAGTGACGTAAAATAACAAATAATAATGAGAAAAAATGAAAAATAAATAACGAATATCGAAACAGGAGGCGACGATAACAGCGCAATTTTTGAAAATTTAGACATGGAGATGCATGTTCCCTGTGATTCTTTAAGATGGCAGCACCACCTGCTCTCGCTCGCTCCGAGCGATTCTCCACAAATCCAATAATTTAGTTTTTAATTGGGACCGACTCGATCCCACATAAATCGCATCTACGATCAGCTAAAATTTATTTATTGAACGACACTGCTGCGTTCATTCGTTAACAAATACGTTTAGAGTAAAACCACTTAATTCCAATGGTGATCAATTCCGGGTAATTGCAGCTGCCCACCGAGTTGATAATTGCAGCACGATTCTTAACTATCGAGGAATTGGAAAAAAAACGAGAGACTACCGCAAAAAAGCAAATTGAAATGAAGGAATCCACTCGTTTGGCATTACAACACCGTCTAGGATACTCTAATGAAGCCATTCCATTCCGACACCGAGGTATGGAAAAATGAAGCAAATCAAAATATATCGATAGCACGCGATCTCTAATCGATTGTCTCGCTACTGAAATTAATCGCTCGTATTTGCACTAATAATTGCCCCGTCACACCTCTATAGCGCGCCATATATTACGCGTATTATGACAAATATACGGGTGCGACATGCACGAACAACTTGCAAACAAATCTTTGAAATGCGATGGAGTGATATCGACACCATTGATCAATATTTCTTTTCAATCTGCTACAGCTCAATCATCTATTTAATTCCTCAAGAGTTAAACGTTCTTATTATGACACGAATCAATTTGTTATCACACGATAACTGAAAGGTGAATTTGTCTAATAACGAGGAGATATCAATCACCGATCAACACCTGGTAGAAGTTAAATGAATAACTCATTTCAAGAATTCAATTTTATTATTTTCTTTTATTATAGAATGAAAAAGTATACATCAAGCCTATATTCATTATAATGTTACCCATTTTAGTTATCGAATACATTTTTTACCGTGTGCCCCTATCTGTCGATTATACACGGAAAGAAATATTTAGTAAAAATTACGGAACTTTCAGTTCACTTACCGATTACGGAGTTGATTCGAAAAATTTAAGTGACGGTATCGTTATTTTTCACCGATAATTCAGATAAAAATTACGTGACAGTTCCGTAAAATTTCCGACAACCACATTTCGCTCCAGAATCACGGAAAATACACGTAATTTTTATTGAATATTTCTCTCAGTGTAGGCGCGGAAAACGTGATTATAAGGCCCAAATGCTAGTGTTTTTTAAAATTCTAGAATTGATTAAATGATTCTTTTGTGAGAGAGATAACATTTTCAATATGGCATTATAAATTTTTATTTCTTTTCAAAATTTCACAGTATACTCTTCTATGACGCAAATCGGTATGCTGTTACGTCGATAGCGCGGTAAATATATCAGATAAGAATGTGATACTCGTCAATCTTCATGTTTTCAAAAATAAGTATAGAATTGCTTTGTCGTTTCCGAAACAAGATCTGCAGCACAAGATAGAGACCGTTCCCTCGATAATCGGTGGAAAACGTTAGACCACACCGATTTTCTGAAAGCTACATTAGTGCAGATGACGGATGAAGACTAAAGACAAGACAAGAGTTTTCAGCCGCATGTTCTAACCAGATCTATACGATAGGGTATATTACCTTGGACACACCTGCGCCCTCGAACTCGTGAAACGATCTAAACATTCAGAACAATAGGAGGAATTGAGTGAGAGAATGGATCTCAGATGTGAAGGATCGCCAAAAGGGAGTAGATCTGATCGATCCGACACCTTTTCTTCCTTTATGGCTTTTACATTTCATACAGACAACAGGACTGACTTTTATAAGAAGGATTAGCATTTCGTCGAACTGTCCAATAACATTCTTCGGGCAATAATAGAGAACCAGGAGATGGCCCGGAAGATTGGGGTGATGGATTCATCTTTTATTTGTTCTTCTTGATGGAGATTTTTCTTGTGATGGGGGAATGCACCGCCTCGCACTCTCAGAAAATAAATTTAAATTTCATGGACTAACTTTTGTCCGGCCTAATTTGTATTCTTAAGAAATATCAGACATACTCGATATTATTTATAGATTCTTTGTTTATTAGACACAGTTATTTATTCCCACGCGAAAAAAATCTCAAAATATATCGAAAAAGGTTTTAAATTAATGAAATTCGGGGCCAAGTTTAACCGATGGATTTTGTCGATCCCTCCATAGCTTTCACACTCTACAGTAAATACCGAATAAGTAAATTGGTTTAAGCTATTTAGTCAAGGTGTCCATGGCCAATGAGTTGATATTAAAAAAATGGTAGTTTGTGCACGTCGCAGTGAGTTGACTCCACCATGACAAATCGGAGACAGATAGGAACCATAATGGTGGCTTTATAGAACAATAATATACCGTAGGAATAACACACTGAGGGGGAGATGACATCCCATTTGACGTTTCAAGGGGGAGTGTGTCTATTTGCACGGGGGTGTCGCCGACAGTTTGGCCAAATAAGCTGGATATATCGGTTGGGTCGGATTGTTAGCATCGTACCATCCTGACGAGACTGGTAAAGAAGGAGAGAAGGGGGATGAAATGTGAAAAGGGATCCCGTTCACCTCATTACACATTCACCCATCAGCCAACTTCACCTTCACCCTCTATCTCGTCGCTGACTGACTGACTGACGGTTCTCTCCGCACGCTCGCTACAGTAATCCTGTCACACAATTCATACACATAAGGATCTTTTCTGTATTTACATAAATAGTGTATAATCATTTGTGTATTTTTCGGGGAGAGTGGGGAGGGTGGGGGGATAAAACTCTCTGGTGATTTCGTGAAAACTCGCGTTTTTGGGGGAGGGGGCGAAAAGGGGGAGATAGGGAGATGGAGAGATGGTAACCCCTCGTCGTGTAAACCCACGCCTAATTGCTCCGGATATCCACCCTCTTTCACCCCTCGGTATTACTCACTTTACCATAATCTCCTGGGTAATGGGGTCTCCAGCAAACACAGCCAGTGGAGTTACTCCTGATGGACTTTCTGAACCTGCGCCCACGTCTGCCTATACGGCCTTCGAAAAAAGATCGAAGACACTCTTTTGTCGAGATCGCGAATAGTGGGGTAGCTTCTTGAGATCCGGTGGGATACGCCCCCTCGATTCCGGTGCTAACATACTCCGCATTCACTTCCCTCCGCACTTCCCTCGGGTGGATTTAGTGCGTTTTTTTTTTGTCGCACAGTGGAGGACAGTTGGGCTTTCAGGGGTGGAAATTTTTTCCAATCGTATTGGGTATCGGTGTATAGAGACTTCGAAAATATGGGCTATAAAAAGTTGCTATTAATTATGGAATAGTAGAAATTTTGGGGGAAAATTGAATTGCCTGTCTCAGGGCATTTCCGGATCTCGCAATACGAATTTATACCGGTCGCATTTATTTGTTGCGAAATAATTAACATCTTTTTCTCGTTTTTTAAATAGAGGATGAGAGTCGTTTTGCGGCTGATGTAGCTCGTATTATTCCACTTCGCTTGATCGTGCCCACCTCGTTTCCGCGTTTGCTGCGCAACATGGCGATTATGGTTGTTTCTTGCTCCCGCTTCCTCTCTCCCGTCGACCCTTTGGTTTCTTTTTTTTTCTGCTGCAGGAATTGTGCACGACAGCGTCAGTTAAACAGCGAAAGCATACTGAGAATTCCAATTAGTCGTCATTTGAAGGTTTACGAATGAAATTATGGTGGTGAAGTGTAATTACAAGGCTTAAGCTGTTGCGAATTGCGGCATTGTTAATAAATTGAAATGTGAGACCCAAAAATACATATCAAGTGGAAAGTAGATCAACTGAAAAAAAAATATTCACAAAACTAAATAATGAGTTTCGCGGAAGTACCTCTGAAGTTGCCAATTGTAAAAAAAACTCAAATATGTGTAATGCCAAAGTATTATAAATTATCTGCAGCCTTCATTGCTGTATAAGTATTAATAATAATTACGATTACATAAAAAATTTCGCAATAAACAGAGAACGGATGGAAATAGATAAACGAATGAATGAATTACCGATGAGTTGGAATGAATTGTACACTAATCAGAGAGATCAGGAAACATGGAATTATTTCACCAAGTCGAGTGTGAAAGAACGAGATGAGTAGGATTAGGGTTGGGAAAATGGTGAATTTAGATTTTATTTGTGAGAAAAGTCTGGGTATACCCCAGGGAAAGATTGTAACTACCATTTGACATATAAATCCCGTGACGTATCTAATTGGGGGGCACTTTAGCGATGGGGCGGGTACTGGAGGGGGGTATGTAAGGCTAGTAAAGCCGAAAGCTCGGGGAGAGACCGCTGCAGATCACCCTTGGCTTAATAACTGACGGTGAATCTCGGCACAACACACACAATGGTGTACATGGCCAAATGTACACAAGTGTACTTCTCGATATATGTCGTTACCACTGTGCCACTCTCTGGAGTCCTTCGTGTGGGTTTAGAACATTGTCCGACACTTACACCAACTCCTCTGTGTATACATATGCCAGTGATATACACTTAGAACGCATTGCCATAGTCATCTGGAGAGGGGTATATATACGGGACGGGGCTGGCTGTATCTCCAAGTGAATCCAGCGTAAATAATGCCGATTATCCCCTCGGCAATTGTTTTATCGAGCGAGTTGTATATGAGAGAGAGGAAGAGAGCTATGTGTTACCGAGACTCTCCTGGACTATCTTATTTTATCCTGTTGGAATTTAGATTGATACGGGAAAAGAAAATCCTGAGGAGGAATAGTCCTGCGGAGGCAATTTCGAATTGATGTAATGCCTCGTAAATTGTCTCGAGGCTATTTCAAATTAAAAAGTCATTTTTTTTCCTCCAGAAATTTTTAGTACGGTTATTTTTCCCATTTGGGCATTAATCGTTGAGAAATTATCAATATTTTAGATCAATCTACGTTCAGACTCAGCTGGACTATCTTATTTTATGCCGGTGGGATTTAGGTTGATACGAGAAAAGAAAATCCTCAAGAAGAATTGTTCTAGGGAGGCAACTTGGACTTGATGTAATGTCTCCTAAATTGTCCCGAGGGAATTCCGAAATGAATCTTTTTTCCATAGATTTTGTAGATTTACAATAAAAAATGGCTAAACTCGTGTCAATATTATCAATATTAAAAAAAGTGGAACTAATTTCAAGTCATTAAATATTCGATGTGGTTATGGGAAATTATTTTTGGATTATTTAATAAGAGCCGATCCCAGCAACACTGCAAGACTGGGTCAACTCCTGATGGACCTAGAGCAAGCTCCAAAACCCATCGAGTTCCAAAAAAGAGTTTAATATTCTGACTTCCCAATGGGAAGTATATCAGATATTAAGCTGATAAGAACAGATACTACACTTTTGATCTTAGCTCAAGAGAGCCGAGAAGCGATATTAATTCCAAGCTGTTCACCTACCATATCATTCTCAATCTAATTATTCACTTGAAGAAATCCTGCGACGCCTATCGTAAACGCGCGAAAAGAAAATCCCGCGTTTTGCGACGCGCATGGCTACCGCGCACGCGCGTAATTCAAATCTATCGATTACCTAGTAAAACGGTAATTCCAATAAATAAAATTTGTAAAAAACTTTCCACGTACCGACAATAAAATTCCGTAATCTAAGATAATTCCAGGGTTAGACCCTCGTGGTAGGCGTAAAAAGCAGATGGCGAGGGACGAATTGTTTTTTACCCCATCCTTTTCTCTTTCACATTCTTGTCCACTGGTGTTCGCCCCAATGAATTCTCAGCGACCCCCTAACGACTAAATAAGTCCTTCCAATTAAAAAAGTAATTTCGATTAGGAGTCCCCACGTAGCCATCTAGCATCGTAACCAGAAAAGTGGCAGAGCGAGGGGATAAAAATTTGAATGTTCCGGTTATCAACGTGCCGTCTACCCAAAGGCGATTTGACAATTATGAAGAAAAAACCGTTGCGTTAAAATGTACACACGGAAACGTCTTTTTCCCTTGTTCTCGACGTAATCACCGGACCTAATGACACATTGGGGTACACAATTCTCCTTACATCTCCGGATAATGAAAATCATGATAGACCCCGGATATTGCTCCTCAAAGTTAGGGAGCATCACATTTACCATCGGGATATCTCCGACCGAGACAACATTATCATTTATCCGCTAGGATCACCGCGATAATCTCCTTGTAAGTGGACTGTACAAAAATACACCGAGGAGCTTGGGAAATGGCTTGGGAAAAAAGAGAGAGAACAGATGGAACAAGTTGGGAGTCAAAAATTCCGGTGGACTCTTTTGCATAGGTTTCACAGCGTGTTTCACACATCGGAGAGACTTTCGCCCACGCTCGTAACAAATATGTATATAATGCTGCATTAGAATAACAAATAGATGGCCCAGGTCGTATCCACGCCCGCGGCCCCCGGGGAGTCCGATGTTCTGGTGGATGTGTGCGCACATCACAATATGGTAAGTTGAAGGAAGGAAGGAGAAAAAGTGACTATGGAATTAGGCACACTCACTAATATCACTATTACCATATTACCGGTTGACAGCGAAGAGTATTTGAGTCGAGGTAATTTCCTTCTACTCAAGGGGTTCATGAAATTGAACTTTCACGCGGTGAAAAAAAAATACTCAAGCATTTCTGATGTTATTTGCCACAGGTAAATGTGTACAAATATTTGCATTTGAACTCACCTGAACCTCATTTTGCATTCAATTTTCTCGTAAATCATAAACTATTAAAATGGAAATGCTCAGAAAATTCGACTTAATTATTGGAACAGCGCCTTACTAGAAACTTTCCAACGTTCCAAAAAATTCAGTTAAGAATAAAAACCCGGGTAATGAGCGCACGGTTGGAAAATTACACCTGACAAAAAACGGGAAATTTTTAACAATTGTTAACTGACGTTTCATTCGATCTCTCCAATATTCATCTAGAACTTTCGAAATAAACGTGAAATGTAGTCACCCTTTTTAATTGACATAGAATTTAAACTGATATATAGTTAAAAATTCAAATTACTATGTGCCCGGAGTCTCTAGACATTTTTAAAAGTGTGTGTAAGAAAAGAGACACATTGAGTTAGTCCTCAGGTCGAAAATGTCCGAAGTGTGAATCCAAAGTCTGTCAGGAGCATGGATAGGGTGAAAAGGTTCTATCCGAAGACATCCTCGACTTGACCAAAACGGAAATTAATTTCTTCCAGCATATTATCATTGAAAATACAGAATAGACCCATCTTTCAGCGTTAAAAAAAGAAAGTGGACGAGTCACGGCCTGTTATCCCTGAAGAATTCACGCTGGAAGGCACGAGCCCCCCCAGTACACAGTCAAGTGGCAGTGAAAAGGGTAAACATGGACGTCACGGTAGCGAACATTAGCATCTTGAGTAGAAAGCCATAACGAGGCGAAGATGTCGAGGAAAAACATATCCCAAAGAGGAATTGAATTGAAAAAAAAAGATACTCGACGTCGTAGAGATCCGTCGGCAGAGATGATGCTCAAGTGGTACCACTGGCTCGGTTTAGAGCCCTACATTGGCGCCAGTCATTGCACTTAACCAACAAGTGTAACGTCAAGAATCCCCCAGGGACTTGATAATCCCAGTGTACAGAATGAGAATAATCAGATGAAAGATGAGGCAAGCCTAATAAACGTGTGGGCACACCATTGGAAGAAGATCTCGAGTCTCGAGACACACGACATCACGGGTTTGACATCGAAACACGTGTTCCGGGGGTCGTGGGCTCGTTTCTCTATGAATAACCCATGGGACAACATGCAAAACCAATCGGACATTATACGGAGGGAGTTCCCCAGGAAGAAAAGAGTCAGTCTGAGAGAACAGAGAAATTGAAGAGAAAAGAAAAAGGTAGCCAGCAGAATGATGAGTCGAGGCAACCCATGGGACGATCAACACCATGAAAATGCGTGAACACACAAGAGGCAGTCATAAAACCACGTAAACGGATGTGTGCCTAACGATCCAGTGAAGAACCAGAATGGAGAAAAAAATGTTGGAAAAAGGTAGAGGATTATCAGGTAGATGCTGTGGAAATTGTGGAGTTTGAGAAACGAAAGGAAAGTGCTGAGCCATCGTTTTAATATTTATTTATCGATGCTTCAAGTCAAGTTTCCTTTTTTTCGTGTGAGATGAAGCACTGAGGAATAAAGAGAGGATGAGGCAAGAGTCTTGGCTTGATAATATGCGCCGACATTTTCTGGATCAGCATAACTAAATAATCTCGAGACAGCACCGCTCCTCCTTTTCTGTCACTTTATAATCCAAATGTAGGATAATGTGTACCACTAACTCCTGCCTCTTTACCGCATTATATTTTCCATAAATAGAATGAGTAGGCATTAGCATAAAGTTGGGCTTTATCATTGGGAGAGATGGGAGAGAACTTGTTGGGGAAATTTGTTTTGATTTGGCTGCCTGAGGGGAGAAGTATTACATGTGTGAAAAATTGACCACCTAGAACGAATTCGTGTAAACGCAGTCTCTGGAATTTTAGGATCGTGGGGGTTTGTATGTATGGTATGTATAGTTGATCGTGTCGTATAATATCACGAGTGGATCTACCTGGAAAGGAGACACGATGGACACCCGTATACCGCTGGCATCATGCTGATCATCTACCTGGCCACCTCCAGTCCTTTTATTTTTCACCGTGCGCAACCATTGGGTTTATTAAGCGTTACACGATTCTTATCTAGGTCCACACGTCGTACAATGACGCGTGCACAAATACCTGGACACTTTGGGTGATACCACACGTGTGGGGAATTATTGCCACTGGGAGGTTTACTAATACCTGGGGAATAATCTTTATGACTTGTACTTGAGGGGGACTTGACAAGTCGTGACTTCTCATTACCTGAGGGAAACCATTGCCATTGGTTATGGAGGTTTTGGATTTCATGCGCATGCAGTTTTCACGATACCTCTTGATCATCGCTGATCGTGTTGGAGACATTACGTTAAATTCAATTCAATTTAATGAGAAAGTGTACAGCATGTCAGCAGGATAGAATGATTGACAGATAACGTTACATGGATTATCATTTATATTTTAAAGCATTTTAAAGTAAATTTTTCATTAACTGAACTCAATCTATTACGTAGTACATTTTTTGGCATTCGCACTCATGATGATTATAAGCGTATGCAAATGGCGGTCGAAATTGCAGTTAAATGAAAATAAATAAAATAAAGTGCAACAACTTTTCGCCTTTAAGGACAATAGAAGCCGACAAAATATATAATGTAGTTTTTGAATAAAGCTATAGTAAATGCATGGTAGCAAGTGAAAAGTATTGTACACTGTTGAAAAAATGAGAGGTCGCAATGGCCAGCGATAAAATGCAGAAATGACTGAGCGTGTGATAGGGGTGTGTCAACCATTCTCGATGATTTCCATCTTCGTTCAATCCAACAACATCTACATACGGAATACTGTGGAGGCGTGTGTAATGCGATAGCAGAAGTCATGGTAACGTGTGTTAAGGTTCGCCACTGATCGGCGTGGGTGGCCCTCACCACCACAAATGCATTCACCCATCGGCTGTGGTGCAATGTCAGTAGCTTTTCAATGGAGAAACGACAGGGAGCAAGTGAGAGACATTATCTATCCTCGTTCACCAAGATCCTCAACCTCATTCGTACCTACATAAACCTGGACTTCTCCACTGGGGATGATGAATGACTTTGTTCTTCGCTCCGGTCCGTCGCACCTCCGTAACTCCACACCCTATTCCATCGCCTTCTATACAACCTTACCACCACCCCACCGACCGCCCATATTCGTCTTTCACATCTATCCCTTCTTCTACCCACTCTCCATCGACTCGCTGAGAGATACAATAATTTGCATATGGAGGTGGTCGTGGCTTCTCTTCATCTCTCCGTTGGCGATGTCTTGATGCCCCTGGGAGATGTACGTGAGGATTTATATCGATTCGATGAGGCCTACTGATTTCGTATCGCATGACTCTGATCGATTGCCCCTAATTAGAGTGAATTTTTTTTTTTTTTCATCCACGTGTATTATCAACTTCAGCCAATTCCTGCTATTTTTTATTATTAAATTACGTGACTTGTTTGGTGAAATCCATTTTTGTTATTTATTTTCTGGATGCCCTTCGGGATTTGAAGTTGCTCGTGGATGGGAAGGGCTTCTGGAGATCTTTGGGAGTTTTTTTTGGAGACACTGAATTAACTTTTTTAGTTAGTTAGCACGAGAGGTTCGGGTAATTGATAATGATGAGGGAGAATCAGAGAAATGATGTTCAGTTTTTAAAGATTTTTTCATAGAATTATTTAGTTTTAATGCCGAATTCAATGAGTATTTGTTGTAAACTCTGAATTAATGGCGAATTTGCCCCGAAGAGAACGGGAACGTGAACTTACGCAATTTTTTAATTGCCTGAAGTAATTTTGGAATTGATTAATCTTTCTTCTCTACACGGGGAGAAAAAAATGTAATAAAAATAGCATCGAAGTTCCGTAATTAGCGAGTGAAAATCATATTCCATAAATTTTTATGAATCAACCAAAGTAAAAGTTTTATTGAAAAAATTCCATAAAAATCGGTGGAACACAATTTTGACTTGCAGATTACAAAACATCGACGCAATTTTTATTGAGTTTACCTCTCCGCCCGGGGAAAAGCAATTCTTGACTTGATATCTCAATTTCTGCGGTATTTTTCCCAAAAAAACTCTCCATCGGTGTAATTTAACGACGCAATCCCCCAACAAAAAAAGTGTTCAACCCCGACGGTAAAAAATCCATAACAAACGCTATCAAATGAAGCCGTCGGTGGCACCCATCCATCGAAACCGATAAACATTCTCATCGCCCCCAGCCCACAATTGCAGCGATTCCGATGACATTGTTACCATTTTCATCGTTTATAGCCTCGTATCCTCCCCATTATCCCTCAACAATGTCCCCCGAAGAGGGGAGAGCAATTCACGCTGCAGTTTCACGAGAGCCGTCATGCACACGAGTAATATCTAATGTAGCCACAGAAGCATCTCTACTCCATTCAAAAACAAGAGGCGTGAGTGCAAATAAAGCCTGAGAATTGTTATGGTAGTACTCTAAGGCCTGGCAAATTCACAATAAACAGTGGTATCCCAGACATCATTTTATCTCCCTCGGTCATTTATTCTTATTTTCCTTTTATCAGCAACACGTTGCACATTGGAAAGTGAGAAGGGCACCCTAGGCTTTATACTCTTGCGGTTTGTTACTTCTGCAAGTATACCTGGTCCTTAGTCCTAACCTAAATGTCCAACGGAGACAACAACACTAACCTCAAAAGCTTCATATTTTATAACCCCGGGGGGATACGGTCTTTTATCCCCCGGGTGCACCCAGCGTGTCGAATTGAATAACCCAGTGGCCCCCATGGGGACAGGGTAACTGGGGGGACAGAGGGGGGACAGAGGGATGTGGAGAGAGTCGACTATACGATAGGTATTTTGACATGCCCGAGAAATTAGTATAATAAAGAAACTTTCATCCGAGAAAGATAGCGAGAATTTTTCAAGAGGGGGGGTAAGTGCCTAAACACACGCCGTAAATCAACCCCCGAGGTGCCTTTACCTCAAGGACCTCCGTGGGTGCCCACAAGTTTTTGGGCGCGAGAAAAGAGCCCCTTAAATGCTTTCAACCACTGGCGAAATAGAAAGCCAACGAGCCACCCCTATTTTTCATCCACCTTTTTCGTTCTTCTTTGGGTATCGATTGGCTGGTACTTTACGTTTGTTCAACGGTCTTTATCGCGTTTATAAGTTACAGCCCCGGGGCTCGTAGAGTTCATGTGGAAGGGCCCTCCGCGGTTTTCACGGGGGGGATCGACGTTATTTATTGGTCATTATGGGAGTGTGGTCTGAATGTCGGGAAAGTGAGAGACCGAATGTTGGAGTGGCTGAAGGTTTTACTGTAGTAACGAGGAGAGAAAAAATAGGGGATGAAATGTGAAGGTGAATGCATTATTCAGGTTAAACTCGAGGACAATGTTATAGCGTTTCATTTGATTAGTTAATCAACCGATAATCATCAAAATGATAAATTCGCGTACCGCTCAAGTTATCACGTACTCGCTCCTAAACTTTTATCTCTGTCTCTCAAACCGTCGAAATGCTCACCCAAACCCCAGTGAAAACTTCCATCCTAAAATCTCAATCTTCGCAAATTTACCGTGCATTGACTTGACGGGAAGAAAAAATAAAAATCTGCCGTAAGAGCGCGCCAATTTTTCCATCATCCCGAATACCTCACGTACATTTTTCCAGCCGTGAAACCGTAGCCATCGGGGATTCCTCGGTTTCCACCTCCTCCCTCAAGCCGATCGATCTCTTTCGCCGCTTGTAAGCGTGCGGATGTTGTCGTACGTGTCCCCGTGGATGCCTCCCACCCTCAATTCACTCCATACCTCTCCCACCGTTCAAACACCCGTTGAAAACGCAAAACAATTGCCTCGACGTAGGCGTGACGGAGTGGGCAACGCTTAGTCCTGCCCATCCGGACGTTGTCCTGAGGTGTGATTGGCGGAGGGTTACCGCGTCAGGATGGAATTCATCGGGGATTATGGTGCCCCGCCCACAAAGGCATCGGGTACGCGGGTGACGAGACGGAGAATTGCGCGCGCATCGTCATGCCGTCGGTGAACCTAACGACTGGTGGTTGAATCGTCGTGACAAAGTAGTAGGGGAAGCTCACTGGTATACGCTCCACAAACCCCACCTCAACCCATGGAAAAGCAAATGGTGGGGGACTGAGCCAACGTGGGAGGAGTAGGAGGTCAGTGGAGTTCGGGAAGTCGGTGAGCGCAGACGCGTCGTGCCCCCGGATAACTAGAGAGAACAATTTTAAAACGACTTTTGTGGGGTTTATCATTTTCGGTGCGTCGTGAGAAACATATCAAGAGAATTTTAACCAACTCGTGTTACTGAACGTTTTATCGTGCACTCGTGTTTTATTTATTTTCATTTATTTATTTTCTTCTTCATCGCGTTTTTCCTCCCAGTCATTGCAATTGACGCTTGAGGATTTGTTGACAGCCAGTGACGGATCTGTGATTTGCGGTGTGGGAACATTCTCAGGGGAGAGGACAGGGGTGTTCGGCGGTTTTTGATTTTTTTTTTTTAAATCAGTGAGTTGAATCGGTGAATGAGGTATGTCTACCAAGGGGGAAAGGGGTAAAGCCACGGACTTCAGCATCGCGGCCATCATGGCGCCCAGGGGTTCAACGTTTGGACATTACCACCTGCAGGGCCTTGGTAATGCTGCTGGCAATAATGTGGAATGCAACAACAAGGGATTCGTCGCTTCACCGAGTCTTGATCACCGTGAGTTTGTTTTGTAATATGTTTACCGTCCGACGGACAGTGGAAACACTGTGGAGGCTGACTCTTTCCCTCTCGTCGATCGCGGAATTTAAGTTTTTGATTTCTGGAGTGAGGGCCGGGGGGGAGGGTGATTGACACTTTGGCAATGGTGTTTTTAGGTTCGGCGGTAAGTGATGACAGGACACTTGGGTGGCCGGTATGTCGGCACAGATGAAAAAAAGCGGAATCTGATCTTTGGATTCTCGTGTTTCTCTTCTTTTTTGAGGGGATGGCGGATTTCTAACTACTTCCATGTGTGGACCACCAGAGAATCCTCCAATTTTCGGGATTTAATGGCTCGTGAACATTCTGAAATGTCACACCGTATCGTTTAGGGGAGTTGAATGATTTTTTTTTCACATGAAACTAACGAAAATTGAAAGATTAGGCTTTTATTTTATTGTCAAATTGTGGGCAGCCATAAGTAAGGAGTGAAAAGTATAATAGAAATGACGTGATAATTGTAATGGTTAGAAGTACATTCGGAAAAAATCACGCGGCTAACGATAAATTTGTCTTCTAAATTCCCTTGATTTCTAAATCCGCTGGGAATTATATATTTTCGGAGCCGGTCGTTTCATCATTTTCCTATTCGCCTTGACCTCATGTACAAATGATAGAGATAAGGCCAAAGTATATTTACACTTTGAATTCATAATACCTAAATACTCCTGGAAAATTCGTAGGGAAAACAGTACATTTTATAATTATCATAATATTATATAATATATTATATTATATGTTATATTATATATAAAATTATAATATTATATGAAGTTTTCCATCATTTTAGAGATAATTTCTGAGAAACTTTTTTCACGCTCCTCCTTTCACGAAAATCTATTCCAAGGGTTTGATGAAATGTGTTCTTGTTGAGGGATAATTATAAGGGGATGACACACCAGCAAAAGGGAGGAAAAAAAAGAAAAAAATTCAATGGTCTGGAAAAAATAGGGAATTTGGATAATAGTTATCGACTATTTACGTCGTTAGGTTGTTGTATCGGATTTACCGATTTTTCCTTGGGAATTCATCCCCCAATCGGTAGCCGGAATGATCATGAAGAATCCATTGATTGCTAAACCGCCGAAGGATGAGGAGCGCGTTTACGACGCGACAAAAATAAAAAGGAAGGCCTCCCTCTCTCCCCGTTCGTTACCCGTCGGTGAAAGTCCTTCTCTTCAGGGATGACCGCAAGTGGTTTATTGCACTCAATTACCATCGGCAGGATAATTGACGACCGGTTACTCACTAAAGGACTCCTCGCAGACCACTCGCCAGTCATTTTACTGTCGTACAGTCACCCAAGTGCCTCGCTAATATTAACATTTTACACCATCCAATTAAGTACGATAAAACTGTAAAGATATTCGTTGTTTTCTTTTTAAACTGCCGCCATTATCTTATTTCGACCAGGGTATATTTTTCCTCATCATTATTTTTTTCATCTGCATAGCTGATCATTCATCCACTGAATAATTTACCTCATTGCCCTTCAATTAGCCAAACAATTTGTCAAGCTATTCGAGTACTTTAATGAGATATTGGAAATCACGCTGGAATTGGTTCAAGTCATTTCGAGTCAGTTGTTATCGTAGAATCATTTGATGTGGTAATTCCAGTCATTGAAATCAATTTTCATTAGTCAGTTGGGTAATTAAAAATATTGATTTGACATCCTGCGAGTAAATTGATGAGCAATTAGTGGAGAATTTTTGGAATTAAATGCCAGGAAAAGTCGCAAGAGAAAGGCGATGACTCATAGAAAGCATTAGACACTAATTCTTATCGATTTTGAAAATCTTGAACTCAACCGGAAAGTCATGAATTTAAAAAAATGTAAAATGTACCCAGAGGTGATGTGATGACTTAATGGAAACTTTTGGAAATAGAGATATAGAAAGTTAGACATCGTCTAGTGTAATCATCAAATGGATCGGTGACTCCGCGAAAAATATCTAATCACGTGCATTGAGTAACGAAAAAGATTTTCGCACGAGTAAAATAATTGACACTGATTGTCTAATTGCCCGGTCAATCTTCATTGGAGTTTCACTTGCATTTTCATAATTAATTCAGAATTTAACTTAATTCTAATTAAGTCATTTCATAAGTTATTTTTCAAAAGTAAAATGGAGATTAGGGTTTAATTCAATTAAAGGTATTACCTTTTCGACTTTCCACCTCGGCAGTATAGAATAATTGAGGAAAGCGCAAACAATATCGATTCCGCAATTCAAAGAACAATTGAAATTAATTTCCGCGGCGTGGTTTTCTCCTGAATTTCCCTATTATTTTCCTCTTTCACACTCTCATACCTCTACAATTACCAAGGGATAATTCCTGAGCTCACACGAAGGCGAGAACTTGATGTTCTCACTTCTGGTGGCATCCGTGGGTTTTCAAAGATATTATTAGCGCCCTTGACGTGTAAAATGCGTGGCTGAAAATGCGCACACGCAAGGAATTTCCCCCCCGCCACCCCACCATTCCCCCTCTATTTTGTAAAAGTTGAATGTCGATTTACCGAAGCGAATAATACACACGCGATGGGAAAAATATCTTCAAATATGCATATGTATGCTAACTCTAAATAGCCCAATAGGCGCCCTTGCATTATAACGTAAAGTGTGTACATTGACGCGTACTTCAAACAAAAGAGTGTATTTTGCATTAAAATTAAGCCTCTCCCTTCTATCGACCATTTGTCGAGTATTTCCTTGCGCATCACTTGTTTACGTCTTTACAGTTAAATAATTACCCAGCGATGAGCTCCCGAGCGAACTTCATCGACACACGCGTGTACTGGGTGTTATTTACTAAATGCATATTATATACTGTAGCACGTAAAAGCCGTGAGCAGCTGTGATGTTCTCACGCCGGTAATTACCACTCTCTCGTGCTAACATTCGAGTGAGTATAAATATGGATGAATATATGAATTATTGGTCCAACGGAGGAAATGTCCCGCAGGACAGAATATCGAATCCTTTCCTGGAAATCTGGTGTACATATGTGGTATTCTGAGGTAATTGTAACACTTGTAGTCATGCTGGTCTTCGATGAAAACATCACGTCCCTCATTCAGGGAGAAAATTGCAGAAAAAATCAAATGCGAGAGTCCTGATCGTTCCGCTTAATCCCTCCTGTGAGAGAACAACTTCCCCCCATCCTTCTCCATCGACTTCTTATCACTCTAAATTGCACATGAATACGTATTTATGTGGTATTTATGCGGGCATGCCATCGCCGTTTACCCTTTTTTTTTCGTCTTTTTTATCTCGCCAACGAATTAGCTGTCGTTCCATGTGTAACGATATCTCGATAATCTGCTGGTGTACATTTTCTCTGGTACTGAAAGCATTTAGACATGCCGTGGTTTGCGTTAATAACTATTACTGCATTGAAAGAAAAAATTACTTTCGTTCCGAAATAATTTTTAATCCCAGCACAAGTTTTAGCGTAAGTTTACGGATTACTGAGAGTATTACGTATCTGTATACATGCATGGAGGAATTTTTTTTTTTTGCCGGAGTAGTTTTTCTCCGTGATTTTTGCAGAGTGGAGCCGATCCGAGGTCTTTGCAATCATTTGGATGGTAATTAAAGGCGGGTAAATGACTCGTCATGGATGATTTTTGTCGGGATGTTTAGCTCGCCTGAGGCCGCAATCAGTCTGGGGCAGGGGGGACCGATAATAGAGTAATCGATGACCATGAGTCAAGCGTTTCTTTGGTTCTACCAATAAGTTTCGACGACAATATGGTGGAGAAGAGTCAATGCGATGGTAATTAGGGTCGAAAAAATAGAGAGAGAGGAAAATTATGGTGATAGAATACCCTTGCTGACGCCTTCCATCTACTGTGGGATTTAAAAATCACGTAGACTAAAGAAATTAACGGAATTCACGTGGAAATTTTCTTTATTTATTCATTATTAAAAACAGGAGTTTTAATATCTCCATTACCGTATTTTTTTCCGCAAATTTCTCTCGATGTGTTGAAGAGAATATGAGTATTCCAGTATAAATATTTAACTTATCATATTATTAATTAAAAAATTCAAGAATTACAACTACTATTTCATCATCATATGATTTCCATAGGAATGATCGCACTTGGTGAGAAATCAGAGCGAGTCATTCAAAAGTCATTCGGTGTATTAAGAAAATAATTACATCGGACTTGCAACGCACGTTCCGATATCGATGCAAAACATTATATTTATAACGTAAAAAATCATCGCCATTTCATTAGACGATAATAAAATAGTCCTCAGACGGTATCAATTTGCATCAGCTGGAAAAATCGAAAATGCAGAGTATTATTTCATCATCACGGTCGTAAGAATAATGGCAGGTTATTCGAGATAAAAAAAAACAGAAGCTATTGGGTGAATGAAAATAATGAAATAACGATGAAAAAAAAAAGAATCTAGTAGAATGAGGGAGCTGGGGTGTGGATATTTATTTGCAATGAATGATGATAAATCATTGATTATTTCCGCGTGGAGAAGTCGAAAGCGCCGGTGGCCAAATTAATCACGTGTGTAAATCCTCGGGTGTACAGCACTGGTGGTTCGGTGTTGGCTTGTGCGAGATAGGTAAATAGTTTGCATAACTCACGTCAACGTGTGGGGGCCTCGCACAGTATATTTGCTGCAAATGTACAGAGAGGGTGTGTCTGTACCGCTCACCTAAGGGAAATTGCCGAATTTTCATTTTGGATTTCAATGTGACCGTTATAAAAATATTTTCAACTCTTCTCGCACTGTTGAAATTATTTTCTTCAAAGTACCCGCGCAGCCAACTGATTCTCCATAAAATCCACACAATCAATTAACAATTAAAACCAATTAATCATTGAGTGGTCTAACCTGCCTTCGGTTACACAGAGAAAAAAATTGTAATCTTAAATTAACCGTATTGTATAAATTATTCTTGAATATAACATTTTATTTCACTCCATAATTTCATCCATTTGGCAAAAAAGTTAAAAATTTGGTCACGTGTAATGAATATTCTTCACGCCAGATTTTTTTCTCGGTGTAATACGCTTCGACGTCAACAAAATTGTTGATAATTACGGGCGCGAGGGGAGTTTTGAGTTTAAAATTGTGAAAGATGTTATAATTACATTATATGGAAATGGTAATCAGAGGGGATTTCGTCAGGGGAAGGGAAAGTTTTCAGGCTGTGGAGAACATTAGGTGAGCAGTATTGTCGTCTAGGTCCTACCTTAAGTACTTTTTGTTCATCTAGTAAATGCAACACGGATCGCACGAGAAAATAACTGGCGGGCTTGTTTAACATGGGTGTAACAACAGCTCGGCAAAATCGGGAATTTATTTCTCCCAAGCCAGCACAATAATCGGTGTCGTAATGCGTTCAGACGTACGCGATGGAGGGGGACACTGTGAGCATTTGTTCAACGAGGATTATAATAATCGCACGTTCGCGTGAAAGGTTCCTGGACACGATCGTTTGTTACGATAAATGCCTTGTAGTTTCTGTTTCGCAAATGTGCCCTGATCGGCGTCAGTTTTACCATCTTTCAGAGGATTTCATTGAAAGTTCACCAATCTGGGAGACAATCGAGTAATTGTGCAATTATTTTAGATCACACTATTCATTTCTTGATTTTAGAATGATCTCAGAAAACCCGGGGAGCGTATGCGATGACGTTGAAAGGGCAGGAAAATGTCACCGTAGATTGACAAAACATGATCGGTTTACGCGATTACTCCCGAGTGCCGAAGAAATCTTCGAAAATTATTCATCTTCGTATTTTTTTATTCAAAGTTAAATTTTATAAAAAACAAAATTTTTTATTTATTATAATTTTTTATAATATTGCGGGCGCAAATTAATGAACGGCTAATCAGTGACTAATATCAAGTTGTAAATGAATAACTGTTAGATAATAGAAATTTTCTGTTCGATGTTTACCAATTCAGAAAGTATCATTAAATTAATATTCGCAATTTAATAATATTACATGAATTAATTGCGATTTCCTGTTATATTCTCGAGCGCAAAACGGTGAGAGAATTCTACTAATTAAATATTCAACTTTATAAAATTGGATTGCCTCCATTATCAGTGTTAATTACAACGGGAGTTGATAATACAATTGCGTCTCCGTAATTTCTTCGATCGAATGATTCTTTTTAAGTGTGTGGCATAAAGCGATAAAAAATGGGAATATAATTTATAATTTGGAATGCTCTGCTTCCAGACCATTAATCGGAAGGTGATTTAATACAGTTGTTTCTTCATAGAGTGTTAAAGCAACCATAAACACCGTCATTATTGGCCGCGATAGCCAGGGCAAATGATGGTAGTCAAAGTTGTCCATTCCCCTGAAAGCCTCTCATCCCGCATCATCCAGCGTAATAAAACAACAAGTTCGTTATAAAAACGGTAGACAGTTGTCGTTGTCAATGAATAAAACCGCAGAACCAGTTTTTGGAATATGAATGAAGTTGAGGTGAATGTGAAATCCGAAGAGGGGACGAAGTCACCGCGAGAGACATAATTACCCGCGAATTATGACGGGATCGAGTTGAAGTTGAACCACTCGAGGAGCTAAAAAAAGAGAAAGCTGCCCCGAAGGATGAAGCTTTTATGTCTATAATTTTTCTTCTTTACGATGATACATGGCGTAAAGCATCGATGCGATCATTAATGATTGCGTTAATTAGACTCGGATGTCAACGATATGTTCGCTGGAAAAATTCAATGATTATTTATCTATAGTTCATGATTAGGAGACTGCGAAATCCGTATCGTAAATGCATTCCGTTAGGTGGTGGATCAGAATATCGTAAAGTTACTTAACACATTTGAAACCAATTAAGATTGAAATCGTGAAGTCTTGGAAAAGTTTAGTAATCGCGATGATACAATCCATAATTCACTGATGGCTTTCTCCAAATCAACATTCCACAGTTTTGATCAGAAAAATATATCGAATCTGTAAATAGATGAGCGATAATCCTTATCAATCGTCTCTCAAGCTCACAGATGACGAGGATTTTGTATTTCCACAAAACCTCACTTGATTCAATAATGAAATTTCTGTTCGGACTCAATCAGGGAGAAAGAGAACATCTCAGTAATTGGTACCCTAAATTTGGGGTAATTGTAATGAAAGTGTAATTATGCCCTGATTTGACGGCAAAAATTCAAATATTAATACCGCCCAATAAATAATAAATGCGTCACCAGGTGTGTTTACAGAACATACCCAGAATGTTTACGACGGTTCTTCAAGTTGTATATCATGAACACCTCTTCCGTTAATTATTACCCTACCAGTCGCCGGCGATTGCATGCAAGCGTTGACAGTATCCCCGACTCTTAATGGGCCTCCTCTTTATTTTATTCCTTCCTCTCCTTCTCCATCAAGTGTTGAACCTCAGAATTTAATATTCTCTAATTAAGAATTCATTCAATAAATTACCACAGAAAGTCCTTGATTACTAAAACCCTCGAAATTTCAAAGTGTTTTTTTTTTTCTTTTTTTCACCCAGGTGTTGCGAGATCATCGCCAGTTAATATCGTGGCAACCGCAACAGTAGTTACAGGTGATGCACTCCTTGACGACGATGATGATGATGAGGTTGACGAGGGTGTGGGCGAGGCTGAGAGCGAGGGAACGGAGAAATCAGCGAATGGTGATGATGAGGAGGTGGACGTTGATGTTGAAGAATGCAGTAGTTTGGATGATGGTCCACTTGGTTTATCCGATGGCCTCACTAACCGCAAGTTCAATGGTAGTAATTCAGCGAGTAGAAAAGTGCCACAACATAGACGAACCACGTGTAATTCCGAGGAGCTTAAGAATATTGACTGTCACTTGGAGACTAAGGAGCTGTGGGACAAGTTCAATGAACTTGGCACCGAGATGATCATCACTAAAACTGGCAGGTGAGTCTCAGTGAATAGGAATAATAATAATCTGGTATATATACTAGAGATAAAAACATGTAAATAATGGCTGAGCAATGTTCTGCGTTATTTTTATGATATAGTTTGTGGTAAGGCTATTCCGAATATGAACTCGAATCATCAGTCAGTGGTCACTTGATACCACCCGTGCAGATGAAATATACGTAGATGAAAATAAAATTTTTCGAAATGAACGAAACTTATGATGATTATAACGAAATATAATTTACACTTGGCGATCGTAAAGCTCCTCGCGGGTTGAAGTGGTGTCCAATTTTATAGGTTATGCTAATAAAGTGCGCGCGGGGTCGACTGCAGCTGCATGCCTCCTTTCCGCCGTATTCACCGGGATGCGTGACCATGTCGGAATTATGAGATATTCGTGCTAACCGTGTGTTCTATATGCGTATATATATTATATTGTATACGCACCGAAGCGCACGGTACACCGTAAGAGAATGACCAAGCATTTGGCTGAAAAAATATCACGAGGGAGTGATCCCAGAGCAACCGACATCGCGATGGTCATCTCGTCGGCAATCGCTCTCTACTTTTCATTGAAATTTCCACCACTTGTACATCAAGTTCATTACCAATCATTCGCGTGTTTGTTCGTGATAACGTGCGCTAATGAAGAAATAAAGTTTTCATAAATAATATGGGAATGAAATTTCGTCGCTTCCCATTTGGATTATCATGAGTCATTAGGATGATTAATTATATCCTGACGTGTGTACAAGGAATGGGTGGTGCTGGCACACGAGCCCGGTAAGTTGATGTTTCTATAACCATCAGATCCCCTCTGTCAGCTTACAATAATACACAACTCGATATTGTTGTGAATTATCAGCGTAATGCGTGAAATTTACCTTTAAATTTTTCATTCTCACAAAGCCATGGCGGAGAAACCGCCATCGATTCGTTTTGGCTTGTTAGCCTTTTTCCAAATAGTAGAAACACCTATTTTTGGGAAAGTCCCTTCTCGTTAGGGAGGGCTCAGTCATCCACGCGTACTGTATTACCTTTTTCCAGTCAATACCAAGCACTGAATTTATACCAATCAGGTGGAATTGTGCTGCACAGCTGGGGGGTTGGAGACGTCGAAGGCAGACGGATCTTTCCCACGATTCGGCCTTCGGAGGAACCTCGCCATTCAACACATTCCTCCGAGACATTCAATGCCGACGCGAGAATAATGCACAGATTTGTAACTTGAGGCGGGGGTCAAGAACAGGGAAATTAAATCGTCAGGGGCTTTGCCAGCGTCAAATTTGGACCATTACGTAATTCCTCGCTTATTTCAGAAAAAGCCATTTCTTTTCTCAATTCTCATTTCCGAGTTTAACAGTTACATTAATAATAATACAGGTAGAGAAGAAAATAGAGGATCACCATTAATTACTCTCGAGCTCAATAGTCTTTACACTCCATAAATGAATTGTGAAAAATTTTGAGATCTTAGTCCCAAAATCATCTGGATTTTCAATTATATAACTACTTCAAAAAGTTAAGTTCAATTTTCGATTACAACTTAAATATTATATTCTTATTATCATGCAGCCTGAGATAATCATTGTAATCCAATGTTTGGTGGAAATTTCCAGTAATATAGAATAGTAGTAATGCTCGTAATTCCTTGAAAGCCAATAGGCAAGGTTACCCATCGTGAGGGTAAATTCGACAATAAATTTTTCTCGTTTTATACTCTTTAAAAACGCTAGAAGTGAGTAGGTGTGGACGAGCAGGTCAGTAAAGACAGGATGCAGTGGTATAGTCACGCGAACCCTTCATCAACGCTACCAGCAACCTACATTATACACGATGTGTGTAACAACGTATGTACACAAGGTTTTGTTGAACGTACGGTAGCTCAGTCGTACTACACACAAAAAGTTAAGTTTCCTATACAAAACGTACAATGAGAAAAAAAAAAGAGTTCATTGGAATCGTTGAAGGGGGAGAGGGAGGGAGGGGATCCAGGGGCCTTGCCCCGTCACTCCAGGTCTGGTGTAATGTACGATATGGTTATAATTATTATAGCGACACCACCTGGCTAGGAGGGACTGGTGAGTCGTTAGGCAAACAGCTCGATGACTATTGACTCCAAAATGTGTTAAACATCGACAACCGCTTCTGGTTCTCCTCAACTCCAACAATTTACCACCGAAAATTGCTTGTCATTCGTCGAGAATCATAAATCCAAACGGGTAATTGTCGGGTGATACGCACTTGCAGAAAGTTTAATGCGAGTTAGATGATTAATCTTCGGTTCAATTCTTCTTAGACGTGCGTTCCAGTGGCGAAAATAATTGTTCAATTGATCAAACAGTTATGAGAGTTATAATTGATTTTTTTACGACAGACAGTTGGAAAATTATACATGAAATTTCAATGGGTATGGAAATTCCAGCTCTCATGGAAAAATCAATTACCACTTAAAATGAAGAAGTATATTTTGCGGAATTTTCAGAATGAATGAGACGTTTGGTGAGAATTTTTAATTGGAATTGAATGTAAGCTCATATAATATATAATAATATATAATTGGCAAGTCAGGTGAATAGGTGACTAAAATTTAAATAAATTTTCAACGGTGTAAACGATAATTCATAGTGAAATGCACTGTATCTCCCCGTCACCATGGTTATTAATTTCTTGTCAATTCCCTTGTAATCAAATTTAGCACAGATATTTCTCCCAGAGAACTCACACATAGACACGAGGGGGAAGCTGGATTAAATATAAAGCAATTATCCGAGACTGTAGCTAAACTGATTCATCATTGGGCGTTGAATAATTAATCGAATCCTCCGCCATAATAAATCGCTTCATCGATACGATATTTATACTGGAACTACTCCAGTAATTTGCCACAATAGGATGCTGAAGATGCCGCAGAACTGGAGGGCCGTGAAATTTTCGTACCAATCGTAGTATAGGGCAATGGAAGCAACGATAGCGTGAAGGAGAATGAGAAGCAAAACTGTCAGACAACACTTTGAGGCCCGGGACGAAGAGAGGCTAGAAATTCCTTGGACTCTGGCATTGGATGTTTGCATGGCAGGTGTCCTGTTGTGCCTACCCCTTGCTGGTTTCCTCAAGGTCTTGGCCAACTCGTCAGTCGGTCTTTGGGTACGAACTGAGTGAATCCCCGCGGGTTGGCGTTTTCTCGAGAGACTACATGGGACCATTTCCGCCCACCCCAGGGGACAAGCACCAAAGTTGTCACCCTTGTTGATATTGTTGTTGGATATCGTTCGGCATCGGTTACGGGGATTGCATGGACCAGGACAAACGATTTGCTTTTCCCTGTACGTGCGTCTCCGCGTGGGACGAGACATCATTGAAAAACTACCAACCACTTCTATTTACAAGACCTTCAGGGTTTTCACGATTTTTTTTCTCTCACCCTTGTGACCCTCGCGCTCACCCTGCCATATGTTTCACTGTGTTCCTCGCGCGTGGATTCGCATGCATTAGACGACTAGACTGCTTTCACAATTTGTCACGTTTAGAGTTTCATGACATCAGGATGTCTTGACAATAGTTAATTCACCCGGAATTTAGTGGCATCGTCTATTGATAATGTCCTTGTGACAATAGTTTGGTTAGAAACCGTCAAAACAATCGATTGTTTTTTATGCTTGCAGGCGGATGTTCCCAACGTGTCGGGTGTCTTTCAGTGAGTTGAGGCCTGAGGGAAGGTACTCTGTACTCATGGATATCGTACCAGTTGATGACAAGCGGTACAGATACGCCTATCACAGGAGTTCTTGGCTTGTTGCGGGAAAAGCTGATCCACCGGCACCACCTAGACTATATGAACATCCTGATTCACCGTTCACTGGGGAACAGTTGAGGAAGCAGGTTGTGTCCTTCGAGAAAGTCAAGCTCACTAATAACGAGATGGATAAACACGGACAGGTGAGTTCTAGAAGTAGATCAGATCATTAGATTATCAAACCACGGCTTTATTACTGCTATATTAGGGCCTCAAATTTTCAGGTTTTCTACTTGAAATTGAAATTCCGATGTAATTTTAATAATTTTTTATGAAAAATGAGAAATTTAGTTAATGTTTTTCATAGAAATTGAATATTTAGATGCCTATGGACAAAAATATCGTTCGTCACTCAGTCGAAAAATAAATTTGTCTCGCATTCGAATTTTCTATTAAAAAAATCAGTTTACGGTGGCACCGAGCGCGTGGTGGAGGTAGTCACATATAATCCGATTCTACAAAAGCGCTTCCCCTATAGCCCCATGCACTGTAATTAATCGGAAATTCATGTAATTTCGTGACTGAAATTTCAAGAAATGCTCAACAGTGTAATAAATGAACCAAAAAAAAATGGACAAGTCAAATCAAGTTGTTAGTCAAACTGACTAACGATACCTTGAATAAAACTGTCGATGTGATTTTAGCCGTGAGAAATTTCCCTTTGGACTTTTTTCTGCAGTGCGAAATGGCCTTGTCGATCAGTTGACAAGGCAATCTCTCGTCTCCTCGTTATAATATCGTAGCATCGTGACTACTCCTGACGTGCTAACTGTGCGTGCATTTTACCAACCCGCCAATCGTTCCGCGTCAATAAACCGACATTTTCATATACCCATCTCCACATTCTCGCCTGCTAACCGGTTAGTTTTTTACGAAACGATTGAGGATGTGCTTTTTTTTATCATCATCCAAAACATTTTCTTTTGACCGTGGAGACGTCTTTAACACTGAAAACGAGGAGGACTATCGCTCCCCGGGTACATTATGGTCGTTATTACCAGGAGGTGGGTTGAAAACGGAGTGCATGGGGGCATCGTAGGTGGGTTTTGTTGGGTTTTGTGCTGACTCTCACACCTCCAAGTCTTCTCTATAAGCTAATAAATTCAATGGGTGTTTGCCTGGAGCTTTTGTCATGATGATCATGGGCCCACGCCCGGTTTACCACAACTTTGCCACTTGCCCATCTATTCTAAAACCCGCTATGCACCAGCCTTTGTGCATTCTTTCTCAAAATGTTGTACATGGCTCGAGTACTTGACAGGGTTGATCCACACCCACACGATCACCAGAGGATTCTCTAAGACGGGAGGTGAGAGAATCGTGTGATTTGGATTATGCACTGGCAAGGGTATTAGTGGAGGTGAGAATTTTGTGTGTGAATATGAGAGGGAAGTGAGATGAAAATGAGATGGAGAAAACCGGGTAAAGAGCCAGTCTCCGGTGTATGAGGTTGGAGAATGCTAACGCCAGTCTACGAGAGCTACTCAAGTGGTAGAGAGAACATTCCACTGGCTATGGCCACTATTTCATCGTTTCGTATGACGCGATATTATAAGACCCCCCGTCTACCACACAGAGCTACTACATGGTGGTCCGAAAGACACTTGGAGATACATCAACCCTTTGTTCTTCCATTTCATGGCTTCCGCGGTGCTTCTTTTGCGGTTCACTTGTAGAAATTTCGTTAATTTTCAGTATCGCGTCTAAATGTCACTAGTACTTCCAAATTATCGGGGATTTTGTACAGTTTAAAAATGCCGAGTGCAAAGCAGGAGCAAAATTTCCGAAATAAAACTGTTTGACAGCGTCGAATACTGCGCCCTGATTGGCTGAAAGCTGAGGTTGATGAGTATGAGTATTATCTACTGAGATGAAGTGGTCTCAACTAAATTGGACTTCAATTCTATTTCAATCCTGAATCCCGCAGAGAACTTCTATTTATGCCAGGAATGTCAGATCAAATACCGCGATTGATTAGATGAAACAGTTGGAAATTCAACAATCAATTTTGAAGAACCACATCTGCAGAGATAACAAATTCCAAGAAATCGCTGACTCTTACAGAAAATCGACACAAGATTAACAAAATTCAGGAATTCTAATTATCGGACGCAATCCAGAAATTTTTTGCCATTTTTTTCTCCACGTACATAGAAAAATTCGCTCGAAGCAAGTTCCATCGGAGTTTGCACTGGAAGCCTTCTCATATTACCCAAAATTGCCCAGGACACCTAGAAATCGTTCTCACGCGAATTGCAAACGTCTCGGGGTGATGAGGTGTTACATTTCCTGGGGACAAAAAAAAATCATAATGTAACGATCAGAGCAGGTCGTGACTGAATTGAGCTTGAGATTTTTCTCCCTGTTAATTCCCCCTCATTGAATTTTCTCACTCCTCCCTCAGCATTCTCATCGATTTACATACACAGTTAGAAAGCCCGTGTTGTAACTTGTAAATGCGATAGGAGGACGATATGAACGCGTGTACCGAGCCCGGCAGAGCGTGTCGTGACAACCTTCCCCGGTGGTTTCATTTCTTTTGTATCATCCTTCAGTTAGCTTCTGAAACGAGACATTGGAGAAAGCGAGAGGAGAGAAAAAAAAAACTAAATTGAAGAGGAGTCATCTGTGCTGATGGAGTTCTGAAGAGTTCTGTATAGCTTCTTGGCGTCTCATAAACTACACCGTCGAAATGGGCCTGAGACGAGGACAACAACAAATGTCATGACACCAGTCCACCGTCTTGACACTCTTTAAATGCCCCCGTCATTTTTGCCCCACTGTCCGGTAAATATAGGAATCTCTCATCTCTCACTGACCACCTTCCAAACATATTTTACCTCTTTACTAACTCAAAAGAAACTAATGCCGCATTAGAAAATATGAAATGATTTTGAAAAACCAGAAAACATCTCTCCAGAAAAAAATCTATTACTGTCTCGTCTATATATATATAATAATAATAACATTGGAAATGTTTATTTATTCAGTAATTTTTAGTTGCGGGAAAATTCTCGGGAATTTCTGCGGAAATTTTCAGTGCTAAACGGAGCGTTTTGTTCAGGTGCAATTATAGCTCATTCGAGGCTTCTCAGAACCGCCAGTTTCATTTACAATTAATTATTATTTTCACCACAAATACTTAATTAAGATGAATTATTGTTCAACTAATGATCGTCTATGCGTGTTCTATTTCATTCCATCCCCATAATTTATGTATCTACAATCACCCCCAGGATTTATAGTGTTCGAACAACTTTCATACGATCCGCTACAGATAATATCTTTGTTTCAACGAATGACTCAATCTCCATCAATCCTAGAATTAACTAACAACTTAATATTCCAGCGCATTCCGCAGTTGTCGAACGCAATTTTTCAAGAGTCCATAAGTAAATTAATTAACTTTAATAATCATTACATCGATGAATAATTGTTTTCACCAAACGAATTGTCAAATAATTCTCAAAAGTCGGTCTTTCATCAAAATATCCCTTGTTTTTCTAATGATTTATCTTTTTCTCTTCACGCACCTGAAGATACCGTTAATCCATCTCTAAATGATTATCAAGCCTCACTCAATTACCAAGCACGGACATGATGCGAGATCATTTAATTGCACCAATGACAGACAGTCTCATGCTCCCCGGACATGTTAATCTCCCTAATTACTCGGTATTAAGATCACGTTGTTCAGTGATAAAATGTCGTTAATCCGAGGAAATATTACAATTTGTGATATCTCCAACTGGCGCCTAATTACATAACCAGTTGTAAATACCGCGATCGATATTCCCTGGTGTAGGTTAAAAAATCAGCGGCGTTCCTCCCCGCCGTGATTAACTCCCATATTCCGACGGAGGGAATAGCTGAGGCTCAAGAGAGAGGAAAAAACCCGGGAATGATTATGCGAGGGAAGAGGAACGAAAAGAAAAGTCGAGCGAGTTGGTTATAAATCGCGCGTGTAATGCCGCTATCAACGTGTATTACATGGATGGCGCGTTGTTTGATAAATCGCCACATGCAAATTGTGCTCCCGATACTCGGTGAGCTCTAGCTAGAACTATTACACTTGAGGAGTAACAACGCCGTTCCAGTGAGGTTGGATCAAAGAAACTCGCTCGATTCCTTGGCTACTCCATTTAAAATTTTCATGGAAAATTTACCCCGGGTTCAATACACAGAGATCAAAATAACAGTTTATAATTTTTTGTTGTTCTATCTTCTATTTGTCACTTCATCCCAATAAAATGTAGAAAATAAGTCGGATTTTTTCATTTTGATATTGATGTTTTATAGAAACAAAAAAAGGGAATTCTTTGGTGTAGTTTGTACTCATCACACTTTTTACTACATTGTCAGGGTTAAAATTCCTCGAGAGCCAATACGCTATATGATTACAAAATGCCAGGGTAAATCCTACGATAAATTTTTCTCCGTACATGCCTGCGGCCATATTCACGTAAAACCCAGTAGCCAATCCTTTTTCAAGGTATTAGTCCCTCGAGATTATAATTATCTTCCGTAGATCGGAAGGTAATAGTGAGTGAGAGAGAAATGCTGAAAGGAGAATTAAAAATAGAATGAAATTTTCGTTGGCTCTGGCTTGCTCGCAACATGACTCGGTGAAAATTATTAAATGGATTTTAAAACGCCGGATGTTGGTTGGGCATGCTATTATGTTAATTTATTAGGCGTTGAAGAGACATACGGGGGCATGCTTCCTGAGAGAGATGTGTGGATTACTGCCTCTGGAAAATTAGTGGAAGTCATTTGTTTGAATGTTAATTAGAGACAAATGAAATTGAATTTTTCAATTGAATTTTAACTCTTTTTAACGCCAAATAAATGAAGCAGAATGGATTTCATCTACTGGGCTAAAATGGCTTTCGTTTCAATATGTGGGCATGTGGAGAATTAACTCAGCGAATTAAAGATGTCTGCGACAGGTTTATCAGATGCCGAAGCAGGAATGTTCCCTTTATTTTTTGCACATACCTCGCACCTACGTTATAATATGTAAACGAGATCGTTCAGGAGGTAGGCATCATATCCAGTGACGTTTTAACGTTTGTGGTGGGGAGTACCTGGTGAGAGAAAAGGCCCCGGAGCTCGGGGCCACCTGCGGGCCGTTAAACAGTTTCAACAGTTGCTGGGTCCGTGGCTCTCGCAGCCGCCACCATAATTCATATTAGCGATAATACATGTGACTTGGTTTACCTCACATAATTTTTTATATCATCTTCCTGAGCTAATTGGTTCTGATGGTCTTGGAGAAGTTGTGCGTGCGAGACATTTTTGTTCCAAAAACACGCAGAATACCGCATCCATATTCATTTCTATTTCTCTGCACTCTATCCCTGTATTCCCCGTACACATAAAAATTCATTAAATTTTCGGTCACAAAGTCATCTGAATGTTTGATTATGAGTTTAAAATCATTTTCAATGAAAAATCCTCTCTCCTCTCTCTAAATTTCTCATTTACCTCAAGAATTCAAAAGAATTGGATTTTTCAATGGGCATTTTTCCAATGGAAATGCCACGGGATCTTCCCCTAAAATCGTTAACAATTAAATTCAGCAGAATTGATTTCGTCCTAAAGTGTCGGTGTCATTCGATTCGAGAGTAACTTTGTTCCTCCTCTGAGTCGGTGGAGGCTATTCTCTAAAGCGCATCGTATCCTGGTGCGACAGGAAATCGATAGTAAAGTTGACTATCGGAGGATCGCGTGTTCACTCGTATAAAAGCGCGTGCTTCATCGAGGTATCACGCGAGACCCGATTCCTACCGTTCTGTCCATAAATACATAAATGTTACAATCGTGTGCATCAGGCCGCACATATCCAAAGTATTTTCTCATTCCTACGACAAGTTGCAGAGACCTCACTCCTCTGATGCAGCCGATAAGAATTGATTCCTATCGATATCACCAATACGCGGATACATATGCGCGGACACTGACTCTGATATATACATCAACGTCGCCGTTCGTTCTTAATTTATGGATTCCATAAATTAATTACGACAGAGCGGCCAAACGCGTTTTAATTAAGGTTTTAGTTTTTAATTAATGGACGCCTGATCGGTGTATTTTTCTTCAATCCCCTCTTGCTTGCTTTTACCGATAATAACACACGACAGAAGCATTTATTTAATTTATTTCATTTGCAGATTGTATTGAATTCGATGCATCGATATCAGCCGAGAATCCACTTGGTGAGGTTGCGAGGCAAGGACGAGGAAAAGGGCCACAAAATAAATGATTTGAATAAAGAGGAGCACAAGACTTTCATATTCCCCGAGGCTATTTTCACCGCAGTCACTGCCTATCAAAATCAATTGGTGGGATATTTTAATTATTTACCTTGGTGAACTCAAGTCGTATGATTTTACTTAAGGGTGACAGTTCGCTGAAAGCGAAGCACGAGCACCATTCGTGATTTCCAAGATCAATAATTTTTTTTTAAACTTAATAAATTACGGCAGCTATTCATTAATTCGTTGTGCCCATTTATATTTAAATTTAGTTGGGATTAATGAATGCTGTTTATTTTTTTAATATTCCTCGAAATTATAGCAGCTTAAATGAGATGCATGATTTAATGAATAATTTTATTCAACATCTTTAACCGAATACATTTTACTCAACAGATAACTAAATTGAAAATCGACAGCAATCCCTTCGCCAAAGGATTCAGGGACTCCTCCAGACTGACTGATTATGATCGGTGAGTTGAGATCCATTATCTCCATTTTTACATTCTCGAAATATTTTTGTGACTCATTCAGCGCTCCTTTCGGTACAAAAATTCCTCATCCTGTGCTCGATCCGGAGATAATTTCAGAAGTGCTCTCAACTCTCGACGAAAACCCAAAACCCGCCCATCAAAAAGTCTGGACCCACCTCCAACAAATCAACACCTGTCCCTTTATTATCCCAAGGGTCCGGTCGGTGGATATTGAAGCCTCTTTCGGGAAATTGTGATATCCAATGGATGACGCAAATTACGATCTTTTGGGTCTAGAGAATTAAAAACGGTCAATTGTTTCCCCCCTGTATTTGGACAAGATTTTCACATTCCCATGACAACCAATAAATACCGAGACAAAAAAATAGAGGTGATCTTGCCAATCCGCGGAAACCCGATAATCCCCCCTGAGAATTCCTTCCAGAACGTAAAAATATTAGTCAAATGAATTTCGCCAATTCCGAAGGCGAGCCGCAATAAAATACTGCGAGAAAGGGGAGCATAAGCGAAACGCGGCGACGTGTCGCGCAAGTCGAGTACCTGAAAACCGTAGGAATATCGAGCTTTGGGGCGCGGTCCAGCACGTACGAATTATCAACCGGTGATGATATCCCTCCGGAGGAGCGGCGGTAGAGCGACCTGAAGGATGTGTTAGATGGTCTGACCGTGGCTCACACATACACATATAAATGCCGAAAAAGCCACGGCCGATAACACGTAACATCGGAGCGCATGCGCATGCTGCCGCCTGAGTGGCGGCATTCGAGTTAATAAGAGAGCGGTCTTACGGGGCAATACCGCGCATGCGCCCGCCCACTTCACGCCGGCGCTGATAGATAGATGCCCCTCCGGCCACTTTAGCCTCCCGGCGGATCCTCACACCCCTTTTCTTTTTTATTTTTCCCTCCACCCCATCCCTCCACATTTTTTTTTCAAACCAACTTTATCCTTTCGTTTCTACTTTCGCATTTCTCCACGGTTATACGCCCTTGTCCTGTCCACGTACGAACGTATTTCGCCCGTCTCTTCATTCTTTTTTGCTTCTTCATCGTTTCGAGAGTATACCGGAGGGCAAGGAGGGCAGGGCATTCATCTATATTAGCTTCGAAAGCGAGCGGCCTGTCATTACCGCCTGCCGCCTCGCTCCACCACTACCCAACATGTATACATATACACACATACATACGACATACACAAGTTACATTAGCCCTCGCCGACGAGTAGGAGGATGGATGATCTTCGGGGTGAGAAAAAGGGGATGAGTGAGAGGGGGGTAGGGTTCATTGGTGAACGCTAATAACTGCCGTTTAAAACGCAAAAACAAAAGAACTGGCACAGAGAGCCAAATGGGAATATGAGTAAAAAGAAATGGGAATGGAAAAAAGTAAGAGGGATCGATGCTCGATCTCACCGCGCATGATTGCCATGGGGGTATATTGAAGGTGAAATAATACCTCGGCAAAGGCGTCAGGGTCATTACCGGATCATTACCTACCTGTACCCTACCGTGCGACGAGAATGATGGAGACTGGGAGAAAAGCCGCCAGATATCGCTTGGCATTTTCGCGCACGATCCCTAAACGTCCACACGCGCTACATGCACCGCCAGAGATGAATAAAAAAGGGGAAATCCCCGGAGATGGAGCGAGAGAGCTGCACCGGCTGCGCATACTCTCGCACGCATATCGGTGGAGATCATGTACATGGATCGAGGTTTTACCGGGTGAGGTGGAAGAGCGAGAGGAGTCGATGTGCCGCGGTTGGCGGCAGCCCGGGTAAATTACAGGCTCGAAAACCGTATTTTGTTGTTTTGTTGTTTTTCAACGCGCCGAAAGGAAATGAGCGAGCAAACGCGTCACGCCACCCCGAACCTGCTAATTTCTATTCATATTTTATGGCTATTAATTTCGACGCCGTTACCCATCTTACCGCGCCTCCTCTCACACCGAAAAGCATGTGTGTGGGTATGAGGGGGACGAGGGGGGTTACCTGCAGTTTTTTTATAGGACTTTTGGTCCATTTGAGGCCGGGTTTCGAGGCGCTTTCGTCGGGATTTCGTCTTTTTCAACACTTCAGTCTTACGAGGTGCGCACCACGTCTGGTGGTTTGCAGGTTATAAGAATTTGAATTTGGCGCGGCAACCCTACTGACCGATAGGGCATAACTGTCTCTGTCATCCGGGGGCAAATGATTTCAGGTATTTCGATGAGGTTTTAATGAGATTTTCTACATTTTGGCCTATCTGTTATTAAACAGCCGATTCTTATAGATCACCATCTTTTTTTCTTTCGAAACAAAAATATTTATCAGTAGCGAATTGATGAATCGGTTCAAGTGAATTCGATTGCCTGAATTTTCGTTAAATTATTGTTATTTAAAGGAGATGGCGAACTTTTTATTATATTCTGCATGTTTTGAAAATTTAAGGAATCGGAACGTATTATATACTTAAAATATATATATTTTTAGCTGGGGATATATGTGTGAAGAAAACAGAGAAGCGAATGAGCGACGATCGCGGGGTGTAACCTACTATTATCTACCACTTAGATAATGCCCTGTCAGGGCCGCAGGTGAAAATAATAGGGGAGGATAAAGGGGCCCAGCAACGATTCGATGGAATTCGCATACATGGAAGTCATGTCAGTTGCAGGGATTATTGCATGGTGGTCGTGTCCCCGTCTGCACGGCGGGGGGAGTATTTTGCCTATGGGGTGTTCTTCGCGTGGAACGTGTCGTCGGGTTTTTGAAGATGGATAAAAGGCAATGATGCCGCCTCCTCTGTGGCCATCTTCTTAAGGTGCCGACGTTCCTCGTCGTGGTTTTTTTTTTATCTTCGGTTTTAGTTGAGGTTGCACATGTAATTCCAGACTGGTGGATATACGCGGTGAAAAAGGGCATCGCGTGACGTGGACAACTCTGTGGGGATTCAATGCGACAAGCGCAGTGATCGATCTTCATCCTACTCAATCTTTTTGAAAACTTGTCGAATTGAACATGTCAGATTTTTGATGTACTAGGCGGGCACGGATAAAGGGTAATTCATTATAATTATTTTAGTTTTTTATGACGCTTCGTATCGGATTTATGATACACTCGAAGGGAAAGAGATTTCTCACGTGGCGAAAAATTTAGAATTCAATTTACCCTGGTGTTTAGTGGGTGCGCAGTGGATTCGTATTGGCTCGGTGGAAATTTTTATCTTGTTGACATTTTTAATAATTGAATTTTCAATGTTGCTTCAGCAGCAATTGTCGTAAACTATCATCACACCATTCATAAACAGTACTTTGACATTGCCCTTTGAAGTAGGAGGAGTTGCAAATATCATAACGGTAGTTTAACGATGCCCCGAGTCCTTGTTTTTCTCGACGAAGGAGGGGTACGCGAAGAAACGCCGCAGCTTCTAATTAGAACGTGTTTGGTATACCAACTGCACCATTACACGGAAATGTGCATAATAATCGGTGCAATCGATGGGAATCATATATTTATTGGCGAGGAGAGCCTCGAGTGAACGTGAAGACGGAGACAGCTGATGTTGTCCATACAAGAGTAATAATAGGAGAGGGGCCCGCAGTGAGCGATTCCACTCTTCGCGATAGTCTATCGCGTATCATGAATGGCTGTAATTAGGATTTTTATTATACCCGAGGAAGCTTTATGAAAACATTATGGATAATTCAAGGCCGACTTTACAATTGCCAATGTGAAGGGAACTAGGGAGGGGTGGGGGAGAATTTGAGTCGCGTCATTTCCGTTTGGCATTTCTCACACTTGGTTGTTACATGAGTTCACATGTGAGTATAAGATCATTTTTAAGAACGTGATATGGACTTTTAGAGATGTAATTTCACTCAGAATCTCGAGATTCTGTAATTTCCGTTAGAATTTCCTGTGGTTATTCTTTGAAATGTTAATCCACTTTCAATCGGCAACCGTTCTTTTTAGTCAAGATCCGTTTCTATTGCGTTTGATTAGATTGGTTAATTGAATTGCGGTGAACAATGCAGACAAATTATTAGACTTGGATTAACCCCAAGATACGATTACGCAAATTTGTTTCAACGATTCTAAATTACGAATCGTGCGACCGAGAGTCGATGCTTATAAGTATAAATGTAGAGAAGGATTAGAAGGAGACATACGTTAAAGCACTTGGATATCCTCAATGATAGAGTTTAATAAATGGAGTGAGAAACTTTATGACCTCACATTAATCTCGATGGCAGAAACATTGATAGCGGCTCGAGAGTTATTGACGATTAAAATTTTCTTCAGCGGCGGATGAAAGATTTACAATCAAACAGATAAATTATTCCCCACCGCTTGAATTAAACTCGAATTTCTTACTTCCCATTTCAACGCCTGAAATATTTTCACATGGGCATTATTTTCCATTCCCAAAATCCTGTTTTGATAAATATCAAGATGTCAAAGAATCTTAAAAAAAAAATCCCATTTTTTCGGAAAATGGAAAACTTAATTGGATTAAGGGAAATTCAACCGAATGCATTTGAATTCAAATTAAAGTGAAACTCGCGTATTTGAAAATTCAGAAGACGTAACTGAAAGTTTAAGAAATTTTTAACAGTGTAGTAAAGTTGGTAAGAGTATTTTTTTTTGTTTTGAGTGATGTGGAAAGATGGGCTAATAGAGTTTGGGGTAGTGATATATATTTAAGTTGGAGAGCGTGAAGAGGAATGGCCGGTGGACAAGGCGGTGTGTGGTCCGGCACGTCCAAGTAAAGCAACGGACGGCGCGATTAGCCCCAGGCTTCCTCCTCCTCCTTCCGCCTCGCCCTTCTCCCACTAATCCCTTCTTCCTCCCTTTTTCACTTCACTCGCGTGTTCACCAAAATGTACGTGTGTATGGGTGTCTCAAATGTTCACCCCGGGATTGCACAGGCCGTAATGTATATGTATATCTCCTTGAAGAAGAGAGGGCTATCGAGTTACGTGCTAAGCAGCAAACCGCCCAAGCTGTAAGCGAGACACCAAGACTTCCATTGTTCTTCACCAATTCACGTTCACCAGTTTCACTGCCTCAACAAGTTATTTATGATTTTTCTCAATAACCGGATGAATTTTTAAAATTTCATAAATCATCCACTCAGAGGATCACTTTTTTGACGTTAAACAGGTTGCTAGGTTTAATCTGAAGATCTTCAAAGAGTGTTCAGCTAATTTTAGATGTAGCACTCCGAATGAAGATTATAATAAAAATAAGATTATAATGTCAAAATATTAATCTTCAGCGAAAAAAATTGATTGAAATTATCGACAATTTTTTCACCAACTTTTGGAATATCTTAAATTTCTCTTAAATCAATAAAAAATCGTCTCGTCTGAATAATTTGACAGATTGTAAACTGCAATGGTGAATCGCACGAGAAACTAGTGTACCCCCCATTAAAAAAAAATCCCCCTCCTGGAAACCCAATCAGACTGGAAGCGTGTCCCACGGGAAAGTAGGAAATGACTCAGATAAACATGTACTTAAAGCACCCATGATCTCTCCCAGCGTTCTGCGTTAATTACGAAGAGTCCGCTCCGTAGATATCCACCAGGTAACGATTAAACTCCTCAGTACAGTACATAACCCATCGTTTTGTGCCCACATATACCGTAGAATAATTCGCCCAGTCAGCATGGTTGAGTATTCCCAAGCCCCTCGATTGTAATCAACCGTGAAATCGATTCACAATCGCAACGTGATTGTCCCTAATTAAGCGAACCTCGCGCAAGAGGAATCATTCATCACGATTGCATGTACACACAGCACAGCCCCCGGAAGTTTCGACAATCTCCCCCCTCTAACCCCTCCTCTACCCCTCCCAGTCACTAGTTATCTGAACATCCCCTGGATTTCTCATTTGCAATCAGTTCACAGTAATCAGTGAATGATATCTATGAAGGATAATTATTTAAATGACTTATCACTTGATAATTTCCGTTTTGTTTCTGCCTTGTGTTCTCAGAGATCCGATGGAGCTGATGGAGCAGCAATTGGTAAGATGCGGTGTGCCCCCAGTCAGATTGTACGAGCATCTAGCATTGACCTCACCAGCAGCTGCTGCAGCTCTTAATGCCCAGCAGCAGCAGCAGCAGCAGGGACCAGACAGTCAACATCCTGGGCACTCGTTGTCACCGGCGTGGCTCCAGCCATCAACGGCGTTGCTCTATGGCAGTAGAGGCGGCACTCCATCACCCTATCCATCCCACTCATTTCCCTATCCTGCTCTCTCGTGGTCCTGGCAACCACCAGTGGCTATGATCTCAAGACGATCGTCTTCCTCGTCGCCACGATACACTCCCTATCCAACCGCGACGTCTACGTCACCACCTCTTCGCCCACGTCCAACCACCCCGAATTAGCGACCCCCCGTTTTATTTCCATTATTTTCGCGGTGATACGGACGCCATTTTCTACCGGTGGATTCGTCTTTCGAGATTTGAGACATCGAAGGACTTTAAATTGTTCGGCACGAATGCCTGATTTTTCAGGACTTTTGAAAACTAGTGCCTTCGTCAAAGTTCATTTATTCATTCAAATACAGAAGAATCCCGTTATAATGGTGTGCATGGGGCTGTAGGGGAAGATAATTCCGAGAATTTTACTGTATGCAACTACCCCCACCACGCGCTCGCTGCGACCGTAAAGGGAATTTTTTCATAGAAAATTCATCTTGGAGCCCCGGAAGTAATACAGTGGAGGAACCAAAAGATGGGCGAAAAAAGAAATTAATGAGAGATTGGACATTAACGAGATTCTACTGTAAGTAAATATGAATGGATAGAATATCTAAGAAATAAAATGAATTGTTTCGATATTGTTCCACGTATCGTGGAGTTTTGCTGTTCAAACCAAATCTAATTTGTTTTGAAATAGCGAGACACTAGTTTTCCGACGTATGGAAAGTCATTTTCATCGAATTATTTCTCAAACTCAGTGATTCAACGACGTTCGTTCATCGTAAAGTTAACCATTTACTTTACCCAGAGAAGAGCCAAAGAATTAGCCCAGCCAGAGAATGATTTAACTAATTAATTGTAATAGTTGTACCTATGTATAGTAAGTAAATGTATTCTGTACAGTGCGATAATTAAGATTCAGCGGATATCAATTTTCCTTTGTTCCTCCGGCGAATAATAAAAAAAAATCCCGTGAAAGACTATCAGCGTTAATTGAGGTAATTAATCTCGCGTAATGTAACCGTTACCCAAGATTTTTTAAGTAGTAATAAATCAAACAAGTGATTGTAACACAAAGGACTAATTAAAAAACGTTTAGGTAATGGCTATTTGTTCAATTAAACTGAGCATTATGTAAATAAGTAAAAATTATTGGAAATTCGAAGTGTATATAAGTATACGGGTCATTATGTTAAGTGTATGTAGCGGTGTAAGAGATTATTGAAATGATCATTGATTTTTGGTTATCAAAAATGTTACCGAGTTATTTTATAATTAATCCAGCACGAGTTTTCTTCACTTTCTTTAGGTCATTGTTTCCCGGTTGACTGTGTAGTAAGACATATTTTTTTCCGTATCAACGCCTGGAACGTGTTCACATGATAAGATAAGACGAGCTCCACTACCGTCCTTTGTGACCCTGTCCGCCTTGTGAAACCACACGACCCCGAAAGAGAACGATTAATAGACGAATACTCGTGCTGGCTTTAAGAATTCTATTTTATTTTTGCTCGTTCTATTTTCTCTCAACGGCTGTACCATACCACGATAGTATTAACCCCTTCGTCTTGCCCTATTTGAGGCAATTGTACATAATGAAGGGACTGGAGAGGAAGTGTCCTGCTAGTTAATTAAATTGAGGGGTAATCGATAATGTAGCGAGAGAGCAACCTGAATAAATGGATTTTGAGTAATACTTTGGATTATTTTCTTGTTATTGTGATTTTTTTTTTTCTATTTTCAGATTAGTTGCAAATGAAGTTGGAAAAATTCTAGCTCGAGAAACTTCACAGGATCTTAGGGAATTTAGCGGATTTTTCAGAAGCCATGAATTAATAAACTATTTAGAACGTTGGAAGCGATTGTACCTCGAAATGCCGTGTAATTCTCTTATACCTAGCTGAAATTAAATAAATTCATTTCACGGCCTGTCAGCGCACAATTATTTTTGGACTCATGGGTACAGCGGTCCATTTCGGCGAGAGTCCCTTTTATCCGTGACTAACACTTTTAGACCCGCAGTGGGCCCTGAAACCTCGGGAGCACGTCAGGAGGTGGAGACTATTTCCAGTCCTTCAGAGGATTTCATACGTTTGCCAATTTCCGTGGAAATACACAATCTACATTTTTCTGTGCGCCGCACGGGGAGACGTAATTTGGATATTGACGTTGGGATGCACCAATAATTGAATTTGTCCTCTAATCTAATGAATTAATACCGGGAGTGACAAATATCGAGATCTTCAGATACTAGGGAATTTTATTAGACTATGGTTTTGACAGGTCTACAGATCGTTCTACATCGAAAAAATTGCTCGGAATTATTTTTGGTCACCATTGAACATGAAGGTTACACATCGGCTAAAATCAATGTCCAACGCAAATCCAAATTCAACATTTTTTAATCATTTTTTTACAAATTTCAGAGCAAATATCCTAAAAATTGAAAAACCATAATAAATTACTGAATGACAACGATGATACCAATTTTTCTTCCAAAGTCATAATTCAGTAGAAAATAATTTCCAGACAATTTTTAATTAACAATTTTTATTAACATAAATTAACACAATAATTTTTCAAAAAAGAGAGCAAGATTCCCACAGAAGATGCATGTGAATCGACGAGCCCGAATGCCAGCTCAAGACGGGTCTAGAAGCTGATAACCCCCACAGAATGAACGATGGAGGAAAAAAAAACAGGAACTCTCAAAAAATAAGCATCCCTTATGTCCTCCCCATTGCCAGAGTGGAGGTCCCCGGACACATATACCCGCGTGTGCGATGTTGTGATGGGTGGAGCGAGGTGAGAGAAACAGAGAGGCGGCTCCCGAGCTTGTAATTATGTTGATACGAATGATCTGCGGCTCGCCACAGACCTAAGGTGCCTCCAGCAGTGCTCACCGGCTGCTGCTATATCCCTCTTCAAAAGGATATAGATGAGAGTGTGTGCATCCCTCCCCCTCACCCCCAACAGGTATGACTCTTTCTCCTCTTGCTTATGCCTCCATGAATCGGCGTCTCATCATCTTCCTCAATCATGAAGCCCTCCAGAAAGGGCTTTAGGACCGTGGCGAAACCAGTTTAAGTGGCTAAGTGTAGATGTAATTGATTTCCATTTTACGAGGGCCTCTCTTGGAAGATGTGCGCACACCGGCAAAACTTATATACCCTCCCCTCCGTGTCTTCTCCATCACCAACTTTTTGGGGGGAATAGAGGGGATTGTGGGGGGGTACTCTCGCACGTTTTAGGTCCTTCAGCTCCTCTTTTTCCCCCTGTGTTAATGTGCATTATACATCCCCGGCATATTCGTCCCGTGATAATGCAAAAGATTTCATGTACTCTGGGTGATGGGTTACGTTGGTAATTTTACTGGGGATAAGGTGTAACGTCTCATCGTTAGCGAGACCCTCTTTACCTCCCATCGTACTCCATGTTGATGGTTTTTACGTCTCTCCCCGTAATGGAGATGAGGGAAAATTCATTTCTCACGGAGGGGGGTTTTTTTTTCTACTTCGTTTTGGCGATGGACGCTGAAAAATGTGTGGGCAGGTCAACACTGGGAATAATATCCCAGGACGGGTGGGATAGTTTCGAGAGGAAAAATGGAGAGTGTGAGAGGCCTTGGATTTATCAACCATTTCTCACGCGAGAGTTGAGGTGTGAGGGATTTTTTAATGGGAGAACCCAGGGAAATTGGTTTTATCGGGGGTACCCAGGTTATCGGGCGATTATTCGGGACTCAAGGGGTTTTTAAATTCAGGTGGACAATGGGGTACCGCTGGGTGGGGGGAAATTTGATCGAGAGAGAGGCGAGGGATATGTAAATTAGAAGGCCCGTGTGAATGCGGAGATTTATGGGTCTCGTACACATTTCTGGGGATAATAAATATCCGTAAGTAGCAGAGCAGTGTGTTGTCTGCGCGGTTCAAAATTTCAAATTTCAAATTTCAGAAACAAATTCCACGGCTTATCAGTGCCACATGAGTGTAACAATTGAGATTTATACCAGAATAACGTAAAAAAAAATTAAAGATTCGTCAATGACTTTTACATATTCTGTAATTGGAAAATTCATTCATTGAAATTCAATGAACGTCGTCTGTGACCTTCCAGGGAATAAAATAATCATTCAACCTTTTATATTATTGTTTATTGTGTCATGTAAAAGGATCCACTAATCATTCATAACAGAGTTGTATTTTATTGCACGTCATGATCACTCAATGTTCTCATAGGAGGTTTTACTGCGACGTTTGGACTGGTCGATAAAAATACAGTGTGATAACGAAATAAATAAGTGAATAATTTTTAAAGAGTCTGGGGGACAAGGGGGATGTTGGTGGGGATTTTTTTTTCTTCTCAAGAAGCGACCAAAATGGTCTGAAGACAGGCGGCTGCATCTATCCGACGTGGGTGGGTTTTATTCGCATATCTCTCTTCATTCCACTCACATGCTACCCATCCGTATCGCATGGCTCCCCCTTTGGAGCCCCGAGGTGTCATGTCCACGAATTTTCAGCTCTTGGCTATTGAATGGGCCACTGGGGGAGACCAGCGATTTTAGACGACGGACGAGCGTGAAATGCGTCCAATTACGAGACACCCGCGACGAAAATTCACCGCTGGAATTCATGGGTACCAATGAATTTCACTGGTATTTATTTCGTGGGGATTTGAAGTGATACAAAGACCAACTGAACTGATACAACTCCCGGGGTATCTGTGTGAGGAGAAGATGGGTGAGGCGAGAAACCTCGGTGTCGAGGGCTTCTCCGTGAGGCATCCGCGGGAGGGGATACGCCACCGTTAACCAGGACCTGACGCTGTTAATTAGGCTCGATTAATTAGCACGAGTGATTGGAGTTCGATGGGAAATCGATCTCGGGTTTAGTCGATAATGCGACAACTCGAGAGGAAACAAATTCAACGGTGAGGAGTTCTAGGAAATTTACGAGGAATGCAAAAAAATCATCACAATTAGTCCTCCGTTCTGTGAGTTAAATAAACAATTTGTTTTGATAATGATGTTTTCATTGAAATTATTATTTTTTATTAATTGAAGATGAGTACATTGTCGAATAAGATAAATAAATAATTCCATTGTTTTTACACCAGCACATTCTCTTTTTGTAAATGTACTCCTCATGACTGGCTTTCCATAACTTTCCCATAACTATCCGTTGAGCTCGCAAAGGGGGCCTTTAATATATGCCCTCTATAGAATTCTGAAAAATTGGACCCCCCGAATCAAAAGAATGTTTCCCAAATTCCTAAATACACGTTAAACATACTTTATTTATTTGGCTGAAATTTATCACACGACGACCACCAGTGAATTCCCCATGGCGTGTCATTTTTTTTATTCTCTGCCTCGATCTTGAGTACACAGAACTCCTCATCCAGCGTATGTACATCGAGAAATAATGCGATTAACGCGATAGACAGATTTATAGCTGCTTATGGGATTTAAACTCAACAGGTTGGATACTATAATCTTCCATCCAATACTCAAGATGAAGAAGATGAGGCATCTTCACCTGTATCCCCCGAAAAAAATCCACCAAAATAAGGATGAAAAATCGGATGAAAAGGGATGCGCGTATATTTAGGTGGCTGCTTTAAACTCGTTCACAATGAAGCGCCTCGAAATGGTGTCGCTAACCCGTAAAAAAGCCGGGTGAAAGAGACCCAGAAGGTGACTATAAAAATAATAATAACAAAAAAATAAAAAGAAGGTAAAACTCGTCCAGGTCCCCTCTGAGATGGCAGTGGCATAGGCACCACGGGGTATCCTCAGACATTTCTTCTCAGCTACGCGGGGTAAAAGTCACTTCACCAGACGAGGGAGGGCAACATTATTATTTACAACAGTCCGTAAGGCGTGTCACAATGGGCATTGCGGGTTTCCTCTTGAAAGTCTAACAATGTAAATCGGGATTTATGACCTAAACTTTCAACAAAACTGTCAATGCTACCACCCTCTAACTATCCTCCTTGGACTCTATCCATTTCGCTGGATATCCCAGGATTCCTCCAGTTACGATCCACGGGGTATCATCTTCTGGGTTGAGCCGGAAAAAAAAATGTGGGAATGCCAATGGACAAATATTTTTACCATAAAATCCTGGCGGTTTTTCATTTTTTCTTTAACGGACTTCAGCGTTTTTTTCTCTGGCGTCATTTTTTGCGTCGAGTTATTTTATGGATAAATTCATACATTTCATGGCTCTTTCTTCTAAATTCTAGAAACTTCAATCTTTAATTTGTATTTTTCGTAATTTACTTTCAATTTTATCCCTAATTAGATAGATCGCCGAAAATTGTGGCCGTGAAATGATCTCGTTTTTACGAATAAATTTCATGTATTTATTTATTTATTCTTCAAAATTAATCGTCCTTTTTTCTATACTTCATCGGCTTGGAAGTTATAACTTGCCAATTGTATAATCCAGAATTACACATTTTTTTTGTCTTATTTTCTCTGTGCAATGAAAAGACGTGAAAGTACAAAAATCCAAATGTATGTTTTTGTGTCAGGAAGATTGGTGTCAAAACCTACTAAATTTTGCCCTTGGAAATTTGCGTGGAAAAATTTCCCTGGGTCACTGTGTTGACTGACTCCTGTGGTCAGGCCCAGAAAAGAAAGGAAGAACCCCATTATACCCCTCGATTCGTCACGCGCCCATGGGCATGAACGCTTCAGCTTCAAATTCCCGAACGCCAGCGTTTTCCGCGCGATTTCCCTCGGCCGCACCAAAGGCCAAACATCTTTTCAGCTTAACAAGGTAAATTTCAAGTCTATAGTAAGTAACGAACCGTTAACTCGACGTTAAATACAAAACTTCAGCAAAACAATTTTCCCAGAACCTTTTCTGAGTTTAATTCTAAGTTTCTATTCCTAATCTAATTGTTACTGTATTATATTTTGTCTGTCCGTTTTTAAAATAATTACTATACATAAATATATACATATAAATATTTATATAAGACATTATCAATGACATTATTTTTTTGAATTCTCAATACATTGCCAATTATTTTTTCTATTTTTATTCTTCTTCGTAATGAAAATATGAAGATTTAATTGTATAATCTTCGAAAATAATTCTTCAAAATTTCAAATTTGAATAAAAAAAAATCAAGGAAAAGTTCAGTTAAATGGAAAAATGACATTTTCTTGACTGAGCTCAATATATTTGGTATATTTTCACCATATATTGTTGTAGATTTGATTTATTGAATGAATTTTTCTTGCACGTGCCTCAATATGAGAATCATAGACAAGGTAAATAATGAGGTGCACCTGAATACAAGTGGTACATGGTTAAAAACCATCTCTATTCTGAGCGGTGATGTTTACATTCCGAAAAATGGCCTTTTCATGGCCAACTTCATGGCGAGTTAGCGAGGACGGAGGACACACCTACCCATCGTCTGGACCCTTGAGACTGCTCCAGCTATGTATATCCACGGATTATCTTCTCTCACCGTTGAACCATTCCACACCAACACCTTCTCTAAGCCCATTTTTTTCTCTCTACAAAACACACCGGACAGTTTGTACAATACCCCCACGTGGAGGCGTGTCACAATCGTTTTCCAACTGATTTTACGCGCGACTCTGGGTATCAATGGACAGTGATTTCCACTGGGGATAAGCATCAATTCCGAGTGAGAAAACCTCAACGAAAACATCGGATTAACGGTGTGTCGAGGGTGAGGTATGTCTCTAATGCCTACCTGCTGGGATCATATGTTAAAAATAGGTGGGGCCGAAAATCATTTTCTTTCAGCAGCGCGGCACAAGAATTCAATTTTTCATGATTTATCAGCTTTTACGACTTTGAGAGGATTTCGGTATTTACTTTTTTTTTCACTTCCATTCCATGAATTACGTCATCAATTATTAATGTTTGTATTCTTGAGTGGATTAACTTGAATTTTCTTAAAAACTCTACAGATTCGTTATTCGGTTGTCGAGGCTGGAGTAATGACGACCGATGCAATAACCACAAGCTTGAAAAATCAATTCCCCATACTAATAAAAAAAATTATATAAAAATATAATAATTCCGAAATTTATTTCAACATCAATACGTCATGATAAAACAATTTTTTAAAAACGAAAATTCTTGAAAAAATATTGCACGCAAAAAAGTTCAATTAAATGGCACATCATTTTTTTGTTTCATTTGCATAGTGAAGTTTCCTTTCGATGGAAGAGTCGATGAGATTGAATGGATTGAGTGATGTCATCAAGAGGGTTGAGGAATTCGAATCATCGTTCACCCATCATGTGATGAATTACACCCACGTCATGAATTATTGATGTTTATATTCATGATTGGATCCATCAATACTTTTAGAAGCTATTATTCAAATATTTTATCCACTCAGATCCATCATTAAGTGAATGACCGTTTAAAATGCAGCAGCTTCCCAACCTGGTGAACAACATTCTCCTCTTATGAAAAATTATCTTCAGGGCTTCGTTAGTCTATGAAAACAATACAAGAACATATTTTTATTGTTTAAAATTCGATTCAGATTGGAAAAACATTTTACGTCCTGGTGAATCACAATTTGTTGAGTGTAATTTTAATTATTTACAGATTTCCGAAATAAAACTGTTGGACAGTTGATACTGCACTCTGATTGACTAAAATCCGAGTTGAAAAAATAATCAGTAGAAAAATAGAGTTTTCGTATTTCTCCACGATGAACATTTCAGTATCATTTTCCAGTATCTCTGAAGTGTCTCGGAATATTCTTGAATGCAATTGAGGTGGGATATTTAAGAGCAAAATGGTAGGAGGCGTCTTGCAGTGGCGCGAACGCAAGCAAGAAGTGTAGTAATGTGTGCCGGCGGGCAGGCGGCAGACTATTACCACTGCATGAATATGAATGAGAGGAGCAAACGAAGGTGTGAGTTTCACCAGCAAGACACAGAGAACTGCGGACACTTGGAAGCTCCAGCTTCGGGTATATATTTTAGTAGAGGACGGAGCCAAGACGAGCGAGAGAGACGCGAAGAATTACAGGAGAAAAGAAACCGGGCATTCAATTAGTCTCCTAGTAATTAGCCGGGAAATCTTGAGGGCTTTGTCGGCGAGATCCTTCTTCGACCGATACTCCAGGATACGCCCAGACAACTGTCAAAGATCTCTTTTTTTTCAAACTCTATTTTCGTACCACATTTTTATTTTTTATTATTTAAAAACCCCACTGAAAAATCTTTTTCCTTACTCGTGGCAATAAAGTGGAAAGGATTATCCATTTTTGAATAATTTGAAATCGATTTAATTTGAGTTATTAAAAAAATTGAATTTTATCAACTAACAATATTGAATATATTATTTTATGAATATATTTTATTTATCCAATCAATTTTTTCACATGTGCTACATATGATGATTATAGGCGTGGAAACGGACCAAATGGTAGTATTATAAAAAGGAAATGTAGAGATTGATGAATTCCGGGGTACATGGTGGTAATATTTTCTCGTGTATTACATCTCAATAAAAATAATTGACTAACACGTTGAGAAAAAGTGCGACAGAGGGGTGCGATGGGTGGGTCCACCCTCGTCCCTGGGTGGTCTTTGGTATCCGACACAAATGGTTGGCACTCGTACACTCATGAGACAACACACAGGGACCAGAGGGGGTTGTATCCCCTGTTCGTGTTACCAGCAACGGATCCGACAAGCTGTACAACACAGCTTCCAACCCCGGGAATGGTGCGAGAGTGCGGCACCGAATGGACCACCACTAAATCACTCCTAAGGGCTGCTAAATAGCAATGTGCTAGAGCGAGGCCTCTCTAGCGAGGCGTGTCCGCGCCCGTGTGGTCTAACTCAATGAACAACTTGATGCCCTCAACTTTTCGGGTTTCACCGGCCGTTTCCTCTCTTTTTTTCCATCTTTTTTTCTTCCTTTTCCAGGTTGGAAATTAGTGAAGGAAGTGCCATGTTTTTCCGGTTTTTTGAGAAGCGCAACTAATCTTAGATCGTAAAAAGGGAAGCAGCCATCTATTTTATTTCATTTCGTTTGGTTTTTTAAAGGGTTTTTTTTTCACCCGTATTTTTGGACAATGGAGCATTTTTTGACGTCATAAACCTTTATTGCGGGGAAAATTGGAAAAATTTTATTTTCCTCCGCGTGAGGTGAGGATTTTTGGCGTCCGAGATTCAATCCGCATCGCTGGAATTTTATGGGCTGAACTGAGTCAATTGTCTTTATTATTATTATTATATTTTTTAAATTAAGAATTTTGAGAATCTTAAGAATCGTAAGAGTCTTGAAAAATTGAGATTGAATGGTGCACGCTAAGGAAAATTCATACAACCGCCATATTTTTCCATCAATGCACTTGATCAATTAATCGATCAATTTTCACAATTTTACCAGAACATTCATTTCAATTAAAAATCCATTGAGATTATATTTATAACGTAGTGGAATTATTAATGTTTAGAAGACGTCATCTCTTCGACTCCTGGGACTTGCATGCAGACTAGAATAGAATATTCAAAAATCACCCAAAGAATATTGGATCATGCAGGGCAAGACGACAGTTTAAAATTGTCTACCCGATCTCAACTAAATTTTTAAGTATAACTTCTTGAAAATTAGAATATCCATTCCAAATAAATTTTAACTGATTTTTCATTTCAGGTCGTTGACCGAAGATGAAAGTGAATCCTTCGAATGACGTAGGAAATTCAAGAGCTGAATAAAGAAAATCGTCAGCCACTGATGAAAAACCACCGAAGATAAATATGACCAATCTAAAAAATGGAAATCCTCCGAAGCTCACCGCAGCTACCTCTCCAACTCCTGAATCATAAAATAAGTTAATTACGACGTGATCAAGTAAGAAAATTGTAATTATCCACCTTCAATCTCGATTTATCCCCGAATGTTTTCCAGAGTTCCAAATTTATTAAAAAAATTAACCTACACTGTTAAAAATTTCGACGAAAATATGTCCCTAAAATCAAGATACAATTCCACAAAAAAGAATGGACGATTACGTGTAGGTTCAATAATGAGGTAATTAAGGAAATAAATTCTTCTCTGCGCAGTGCTTGATAACTCAAAATAATGCCTCTCCACCCGGAAATTTTCGTAACACCCTTGCTCATCACCCCGTAAAACCGATCAGTACCCGCCAACTGCCGAAAAATCGGGAATAACGATCCCAAAAATTCTCCACAGATGCGTGAGTAATTTCCCTGATTACCCCATCGGGGCCCCGACATCTCAATTTCCCATGGCCACCGAAGCCGCGGATCTCGACTTGGATTTTTCCCGATTTGTGTGGAACCTGATACCCATGCGAAGGGTCGTGAAATCAAGATATATGACATTCTGAGGGTCGAAGGCAATTGCTGGAATATGCGAGTCCCACGTCGGACTGATCGCTTCCTGGCCCCTCCACCCCCTTTATTCTGACTTTTCTCCCCGAAAAACCGCCTCCACGGTTACCTAATAAATATCAAAATACATATTCCCCTCAGTTGAGGGGTTTTGCCGTGTGGTGGCACGTGCGGGCCATCCCCAGATGACACCGTTTTTATTGGCAGCTATGCCAGTTTATGCTTAGAGGCAATCATGGCCGTCTCTCGGTAGATGGAAAGAGAGAGAATGATAAAAAAAAAAAATACTTCTCGATATCAGAAGAACTCGGGGACGAGGAGGAATTCGTTGAATCAACAAAATGCTTTTCCATATCCCGCGTATAACCGCTGGAGTGCATATTTCACGGCGGGGGAGGGCAGCCAAATGGATACCGAGGGCACCCTTCGCTCCCACCCTCTTTTCTATCCTCCTGGTGCACACACACTCGAGTAAAATGGCCAGAGGGCCATTTCCATCCGCCCGGCTGGCCTCAGACTATAATTTCGAAACTCACCCCGGCGCGTATGTGCAGATCGTAGATTCTCCGGGTGAATCCCCCCCCGTCCTTCCGCAACCGGGGGATTATTCTGGAGACCGAGTTTATTCCAGCGTGATGGCGCTTTTATTGGAATTTTTCAGGGATTTTTTTTTTGAATCGAGATTTTCTGGGATGGAAATGTCAAATATCAGGTACACAGATTTTATGGAGATTCATCGTGATTCGTGCGATTGCAGAAAAAATTACCTTTGATGGAAAATATGCAGGGGAGCACTTGAGGCGGAGTAATGACTCATGATTATTTTGAGTCAATTATTATTGGTCAGTAGTTTCTTTATTCGCTCGTCTCACTCACTCGTGTCGTTTTCACTTAGACCTCAGAGACAATCGACATCTTTGTCTCGATGATGGCCTCACTTCCCCCGTATGTGTTCCTGGAACTCTTGACTCTTGTAAACATTTGTGGTATCAATTTCAAGTTTATGGTCGTTAGTTTGTACTCACTCGATTATTCGTTACTTCGTTTTAAGACTACTCCAGGGTCAAGTTTCACTCACAGATACCATGGTATCTGCAGATGGTTTTATTTTTAGCCCTTGAAAGCCCAATTTCAATAAATCGGAATTCATCGACATTTAATTTGTTCGTTGTTTCGTATTTTCTTATAGCGAAGTAAAAAATGACGTCAAAAACCAAATATATTTTTCCCCAGAAAATTCTATGTAATTGTTTTATGATTACTTTCCTCCAAAGTCTCATTTTCACGATCAACATCACACTTTATTATTTGCGGCGGTAAAATCAAGTTACGGTGGTCCGTCCAGGGGCGGAATTCCCCCGGGATTTCACCCTCTAACACTTGATCCATGTTAGCCTTTTGGATTATTTATTTAGAGACGGAAAAGTCACGCTGGGCGATCAGATCATGGAATAGTGTCATAGCCACTTACACATGTTCTCTGATCCCCGGAGGAGAAAAAAAAAGAGTCCGTAAAAGAGGAGGTCTTCCCGAGAGATTGATTCTGATAGATTTTTAACCCTGAAAGGATTCTGAAAAGAAGAAAAGGCCCCGATCGATCATCATTATCCTGAATGGGCGTGAATGAGAATTGGCAGGATGGCTCTGGGGCAACAGATACTTGGAAGAAAGTGCATGAGTCGTTAGTACGAGAAAAGAAACCACAGGGAGGTGCCTAGAGTGGAGAGCAAGTCTCAGGTTAATTAGACGTTTTCTTTGGGGTAAGTAAATGGGAGAGGAAGTGGCTTACGAACTGGGCTTTTGGTGGAACGACCAGCAAAACCGACAGATGGCTCCCACGCCGCAGCCACCGCCACTTTGATTTGTGGTTAAACATTTTTCAAACCATTTGGCTACTCGCCTATTATTTTCGTTGGGTACTTTATAATGGTGTGCGGTTACCCTTCGTTTCTCTCAAACTTCAAACTTCTCACACATCCCCGTATTATTTTTTCCAGAGAAACTACTAATTCGTTTACTCTCACTCTTTTCCCGTTTTGTGACTTCTGTTTATTTTCTTGACGGTTTTAGAATAATGGGGAGCTATAGGCTCGCACTCCAGAGACGGTTAAAATATCATTAAAAATCATAATGGAGAAATGGAGTCACCTGTGATAGGTGCCACGTGTGTGGGAAGAAATCGTTGAAAGGTTCACTATTTTATTATTATTATTTCATATTAACATGAAAAGAATTCGGCATCGAAATTCGGGGAAAACTTTCTAAAACAGTTATTTTTTTGCTTTAAGGTTTTTAGTCAAAAGTTTTTTGAGTTTGCTTTTTTTATTGTAAGTCCTCGCGTGAATGCGTTCTCTGCGGCTTGCGTTGGGTTGGTGGTGGCATTCAAGAAAACACCTCAAAAGACACACGTCGTACAATGATAAATTACCCTAACAATTGGTCGGAATGATAAATTCTTCCGGAAGAATGGAAACGAAATTTACTAATCACTCGAACGAGGGAATGATTGGATATACATCGGAGGGTTATCGACACGCGCACCGGATCGCATTTCATCGGACAAAAGTGGCGTCAAGTGTTGCCTTGTTACACCCCGTGACATATTCCTGTGTTACACATGCACAATAAATAAACACAAAAGAGAGTACAAGTCCCCAATAAAGTTGGAAGCACGTGACTTGTAGAAACTGGGATTAGCTGGGAGACCCTCTGGATTAGCTGTACAAATCAGCAGCTGTCATGGTGTAGTCGAGAGTTTAATCACGGTCAAGTGCATTCGATTGTGGCAATGCCGTTTCTCCAATTTCTTTATTTTTGGGAGCAGGGTACACTTCAATATATATTTTTCTAATTTTTATGAGTCACTCGTGAATTATGTGAATTGTTGGGCCAATGCTGTGACACAGCTGTTGGACGATTTTCGACGTTTCAGAACAGGATCAATTCGCACTGGTTATTGCCAATTGCGCGAAGGTGCTGTATAACGGCGATATGTTTATGGTGTGGATTAACATTGCTGGACAGATTGTTGTAATAAATGTTTGTGAATTGCATGCGAGTGCTCAGGTTTCACGATGGTCGAGCCATGCAAATTATATCGTAAATGGTCAAATCTACATGTGCAATGAATTTAATGACAGGGGTGGCAGAAATGTATTGAGATGTGGAAAGGAGGTGACGCGATCAATGGAGATGAATTATCTGATACAAAAATGAAAATATGCATAAATCGAAAATATTCCGTTTTCAATTTACTGTAAAGTTGAATTGGTCATTAAATTGTGGATTTAAAAATTATGAAATTCCTTGAAATTTGAGTGAAACTTAAATATGATAATTATTTTTGAAAGAGGGGTAGTTAAATTAAATGATGAATTATGAAATCATTTTTTTTTTTCGCAGTGCGAAAATGACCGTTCCATTGAATATTCAAGACGTTAGGAGAGTTTCCGTCACAAAATGCGCCTAAATTTCATGTAAATTTGTTGTTGTAAACAATTTTAAGTGCTTTCACTCAAACCATCAGGAGTAATTTCCACACAGTGCGTCAATGCAAAAACTCTGAGGATTAAAAATGCCTTAAATCTCCACCTAAAAATGCCATTCAAAATTCTTCTTTCAAAAAATTCAACTGGTAAAAATAATATTTTTTCTCAGTGTAAACACCGGCATCTTATTGAATATTGAATAAATTTTTATTTATTATCTCCAAATTCATTTAACTCATAGGATAACAAGTAACTTTTGCAGATAAAAAAAATATGCAATGAACCAGTGATTAAAATATTTATTAATAATTATAAAAAAATATTGTTCGTCACATCTGGATTCTTTAAAAAAGGGATTAGTGGTATTTGAAAAGTGAAAGTGCCTTCAGGAAAAATTTCAGAAATAATGTGGTAATAGAGCGTCGATGTAAAAACCCTGAGAAATCTAAATTCCCCTCTGAGCGGAGCACACTCCCCTAAAAAAGAAAATGGGGATGACAGTGGCAGTATAACCAAGGGTGACAGGGCGCATCTCTTTCGGACAAATTGTTTGGAGCCGAGTCGGTTAGTCGGATGGTACAATGGAGTGGTATTGCCCTGACACCCGCCTCCCTCGTTACCATTACATTACATTTATCTCGGAGAACGGTGTTATATTCCCAGCGTCTTGTCCTCTCTCTTTCACGTACCAAAATCCATCTGCAGCATTGGGTGTCTCTCCTCAGTCCTTGGCGCTGGCGCATTCAAGACCTATGGGCTTATTTCCTATCTCTATGGCAACCCCATGACAACCCACCACAAAAGAGTGAGAGAAAGCACGTGTCTGCCCCTTTCCCACACTGACACGCGGCACCAAATTCGCAACACCCACATATTATGGGACCTGCTCTACCCCCCAAATTTCCACATATCGATTCAGCTTCGCGGATACAAATATTCAATTAATAATACTGCAGATAATTCTTCGCAAGTTTTGCGTCATTTTTCCCCGGAGTCATGTCATTTTTTCGAACCATTCTATCAATTTCCTCAGTAGCGAAAAATTACAATACAGTAGACTTCGGTTATAGTCGCGTGCATGGGGCTGTAGGGGAAGCGAAGACGGAGAATTCAACTATAAGACCCACCACGTGCTCGTTGCGACCGTAAACTCAATTTGTTCATAACAAATTCGAATACAGGAGAAGTTAATTTTTGGGCCTTATTTTGTCCGGTATTCAATTACTCGCTGGAGGAAACAATTAATTGGTTACATTTTGTAGCCCATACGCAAAAACTGAAATTGAGGAGAGGTGCGACTATAACAGAATTCTACTGTACCTAGATAAATCCGTGATAAAGGTAATAGCTCTCAGTTTTCATCGATTTTTCGTTATAATTTTCTCTCTTAAACCCTGAAATTCCATAAAACTATAATAAAAACAGGAAAAATATTATGGAATTAATTTTTTAATCGAATCCTTGAATTTTAATTGTTGAGATCCCATCAAAACCGGAACACAAAAATTACAACGAAATGTACCGGAAATTTGGCCAAAAATTTTAAAAAATTTCGAAGGGTGCATACAAAAAAAAATGGCTAAAACACCGATGTAATGGTGTTATAAGGCCATTTCGCGTGCACTAATTACAACAGGTGCAGCCTCAACTTCCATTTTCTAATCGTCGCAATTATACTTCGCTTAGGATGATTGCAGGGAGGGATAGAGATACAGGACGATAGAGTTAGCCTGCAGCAGACGAAATAATTTTCACACTCACACAGTTGTAGAGACCGGAATATTCGGCCCAAGGAAGCCGAAGCGATTAACACTTTCAAGGTCGCCGACACCTCTCTATTCCCAACCTGCTAGATTCATTAGGCACCCGACGACAGATACACTGTTTTTTTCCACCTTCCTCACTTGTTTTCATCATCAGGAATTAGCTCTTAGGGTGAACGACTACAAATTGACCGATAGATCGGCAGTCAGATTAAGGTTTGGTGATCAAATAAATTTCTCCTTGTTTCGGGGGATCGGATTCTCCAAGTGCTTAAGCCAGCGATTAGATTTTTACGGTTGACCACCTTTTCAGAGAGGATATGCTAATTTCCTCCCGACTTTTCAGTTCAACCGCGATTAAATCTCCGATTGTTTGATTATATTTTTGGGCTCCAGCAAGTCACGAAAATATGTGGATGCTGTTAGAAATCTTTTTAGTTTAGTGTAACGGATGCATCTGAATTATCAATGTTGTGGCTTTCAATTCCATTCACGATGACATCATTCATGAAATTATGGAAATTAAACATTAAATTCAACTCCGGAAAATTCTTAATCCCTTAAATTGAAATACAGAGTCATTCAAATGTCTATTTGTATGAGTTTGAAATTTCAATTTCCAACCGCCATTAAATCTCACTTGGTTATTGACTATTTTAGTGTAATTTTCCTACAGTGAATGGGATTTTTATTTAAAAAAAAGTCCTGAATTTTTTCGTTTTCAATGATTTCGACTTATTTTACAGAGTGGAAACCGAATATTGAGTCCTCAAAGTGTGAAGGTGTTCGATTTGAGAAATTAACAGTAATTTTCGAACTGCAGAGAATATTTCTCACATCCCTGTATTATCCATTAGTCTCGGAAAGGGACGAGTGGAGGGAAACTGGAAGAAAAAATGAGAAATTGAGGATAGAGAAGAACCTGTACAATTTCCGGCTGACAAAATGCCGGTTAGCTACTGTGATTTCATCGGTAACATATGGTATTTAAAGTTTTATATACCACTTGAAACACCTCGCGAGAGCATGCCATAAGATACATCCTCGCCACCTCTCGAAAACGAGATGCCCTCCACTAATGGTGTAATAATAAGCTGGTACACGCGATCCGTCTCGTAGGAAAGCCACAACCTTTCGTCGGGATTTCCCTTTGATCTCACACCGACACGCTGATATCAAATATAATAACGAATGAGAATAATAACGAATAAAAAGTATCTTTTTCATTTCCTTCCTTCGACACCATCATTTCCTCAATTTACCCCAAAAACAGCCGAACTTCATGTTGGAGCTTATGAAGTCAAATTTAAAACCTCCAGAGTTTCAATTTGAGAATTTTCCAAATTTACGACTTTCCGAATGAATTTTAATCTTTTAAAATTGTTACCTATTAAAATAACACAACTCAAAATATTACAATATTACAATAATATCAATAAAACGATAATAAATTCTTATTTTTGGTGTATAATTGTCAATTACCCCCGAACTTTCTACGACTGTCCCTCAATATACCAATATTTTTTAAACATTTCAAAAATACAAAATAACGCTATGACCGACGACTCGAAGATATTCCACATCACAGACCGGATGATTAATTCGATCAATTAAAATCTTCAGGCAGTACTTAGTATATGGTCGCTTGCTCAAGTAAATCCCAATAATCGGTTACACTTTGTGATACTATTTCAAAAATAATGGAGGGCAGCAATATTTTGCCAATATGAGACTTCTGCGTAGTAAGCAATCATAATAAATAATAATCCCTTCATATGTAATATTTCCAAAAATAATATGATATCGTAATATCTGGACTCGTCCCATTTTTCCAGCTAATATTTTCGCAAAATCATATATTTGCATTACACTACTTTGACATGTAATATTTTTTGAATTATTTGAAGGGGTAATATAATTATTAAATAAAATTTTGAGGGATCACACTCTACAATATGAATATTAGAAACATCTCAGCTGACACTTCCACAAGTATTATTTCCGGACTTGAAAGATTCTCAATTGAAGACTTTGGAAAGTGGCAAGTTGCGACCTTTGAAATCCTTGGAACCCAAAGTTTGTTCTCTCTTTGTATGTAATTGTATATTCACTGAATTCTGCCCTGTAATATGCCCAGCAGTTTGAGAAGACAAAGGGCAGACGAATGAAGGTGGAACGCCAAGAATCCAATGGGGTATACGTTATACCCATGTCCGTTGTGTTCCGCAATCGGGAGAATCAACGCGCATCACGCAACGCTAATTTGTCTTCGATTGGCCCGTCATTCCCCGTGAGCGTGGGAGATCTCTCTTTTTCTCTTCTCTCCTCTTTCTTTCATGTCCCGAACTCATGTATCGACATCGTTAAAATAAATAAAAAATACCTGTCCCAATCACCAATCTCATTCCCCCCACCTCACCACCCACTACGACTTTTTATTTTCTCCTAATCGGAAATTCATTGTCTCTATCGCGATCCGCCGCTTCACACTCAGAACAATAAAAAAAAAAAAAAAACGGAATGAGAGGTCGGCACGAGAGGTGATCCCTTTAAACCGCAAAAATATCATTGGCTCATATCGAGAAAGTCCGGTAATGATACCAAAGTCGTGTCATAAATAACCGTTTGTTTCAATGTTAATCATTGCTGCGGATCAATATCTAATAAGCATGGGATTGAGAAGGGTGAAATAATGTATATCTGTGTGTTGGCAATGGTATGAAAGAGTGGTGGGTGCGGGGTGGTGGGAAAGGGGAGGATCAATGAGAGTTGAAAGAAAGCATCGGGAGATGTGGTGAGGAGGAAAAAGGAGGGAATAGGAGGGCATAGGAGGGAAAGGGAGGGAAAGGGAGGGAATGAGAAGGACGAAGGGCAAAGGCATTGTTCGGGGCCGCTCACTCGTGACTCGTGACTCCTGCGACCCGGATGACCCGTAGCCTCAATTACTTCAGACACATCCGCCCGCTTTGCGCCGAGTGCCTCTTCACTATTACGTATCCTGCGCAACCACCTCAAACCACCATTGCCAGTACTCAAAAAACTTATTCAACAAAGAGAAAAACTTTAAGCTTCTTAATTTCACTTGAAATGTCATTTTCAGTGATTCAAGTAATTGCTTCGGCGGCCAATCCATACAAGTCGATTTTCCAGTTTGTATTGAATTGATATTTGGGAATGATTCAAATCAATTTCTCGGCTTACGCTATGATTTGATTCAATCCGAGAAATTGACTTGAATCAGACTTGAATTGATCCTCAAGTCAGGGTTATAATTCATGGCATTGAGAAGGAATTTGTCGGTGTATTCTCGCGCACAAGAACAGCAGAAACAAATAAAACGAACTAATACCAAATTCCAGGATAATTGAGTACGAAACCATTAAGACTCTAATCACGTTCTCCCTTCCTTCTGACTTGGTCTATATAAGATAGGTTTAGACGGCAAACGGTTGAGAGAAACGATCGAAGGAGGTCCCCACAGCCCTATGCACAGAGTTGTAGAAGCGGAAGGAACTGGAGCGTCCTTCCGAGTTAATTACACTCTTGGCTAACGAACACGCCAGCGAGTGCCTCGACGTCTGCTTCTCGCGTTGGCGATTTACGTACCCAATTCTATATGTATTACCATAGGGTTTTGGACCCCGTGTGGCAAGTATCCCGTTGTCTCCTCGAGCGTTCACCCCATTAATTACAATCTCTTTCCGATTAACTTGCGTCTGAATTTCTCGTGTCAGTGACAAATTTGGCAATTAACGTTTTGCTATTGTGAATTTTCCACTGTCTTGACGTTAACCACTCTCTTTGCATTTATCACTTTATTCTTTACCCCTCACTTGAAAACGTGGCGGGAAAAAATGGGGGAGTACATGGGGCAAAACATGGGGGATGACCTCTTCAGTATCCACTCCATCCTGTTGGATGTTTTTTTTTTTTATTTACCATCAACTCCCAGAATGGTTGCGTGTATGTAAATTGGCTATCTAACCACTGTGTGTGGAGAAATCGAATACGTGTGGGGGCTCTAAGACAAAATGTTGCTGGAGTGCGCGCGCGCGACAGGCAAATTGCCGCGTTTCCTTGACGTCGCTCGTGCCTCTTCGAGTGTAACGGCCAAGAGGAATTCACGGAATCCCGTTGTTCAACACTGGGTGTGTGAAACTCGATCGATCCAATCCCCTTTTACCACTTTGCACATTTTTCCAATACTCGATATCAAGATTCCCAGATTGAATATAATGATATTCGAGACGCATTGCGCACTATGGGCCCAGTATTCAAATTTTCCGCCTCGAATATGAACATATCGCTGTCATAGTGACCAATCAGGAGTTACTACATTGTTCGATAATTATGCTTGCAATTTCAAGTAAAAAACTATTTTTAAGAAGTCTTCATTGCCATTAATAATCATTTAGAATATTCTAGTGATTTCCAAATCGATTCAATTTTCTAGTGATTTTCGAATCGATTCAATTTTCAGATCGATGTGGCCCTGAAAACGCGTGAAAATTTTTAAAACTCAAGCACTAATTGCCCCGAATCATTTATTTATATTTCGAACTTCATTCACGAGTTCTGATTTTTGATTTTCCAATACACTGACTCCGCGCAGTACGCGTAGTATTCAAATTTCCCGCCTGGGATTCTCCTATTCATCCCCTGAGAATATCCGGAATGTTGGCCCTCCACGTTGAACAATTGATTAGAAGCAATTATTCTCTCATCACTGCCCACCAAAGCTAAATAAAACCTTCGACAAATCGTTCACCTCATCCTCACATCGAGATTATTCCCTCAATCAGATTTTTCTGTTTCGTTCAACCGAAGGCACGAAGAAGAAAAGGTAAAGCCGGGGCAGAGGAGCGTGGCATGTTCAGTTTGACCTGACGTGCATCACGCGTATTTCCCTGGGCAAATAGGCAGTTTCCTCCTCGGATTAATTTGAGGCCAATTTCATGCACTTAACCTGGTGAAAGTAAATAAAGAATTCACCCGAAGCAGTTGGTGAAGCATCAAAACATATTCAGTTATTCTTCACTCTACACCGCAACGGCGTAATCTTTCCGGAATTTTTTCAAGTCTTCCGTGCCTTTTTATCACACATCTCGCCATCTTCATCGAACATTTATTATCACCTGTGATTTACGGAACTTTTGCGTTATTTCTAATAAATTTTTTTTTTGCTGCGTAGCAAATGGAATTTAGACCGCAGGATGCGGTAAATGTGCGTTTTCGGCGGTGCGCGCTGTAAACGTTAAATTTCCACTCCTTATTTGATACGCCTCTCGGTACTCACGTGTACTCTCATCTCCCTCGTCCATTTTACTCTCTCGTACTTCTCGTTCGCCTCGCCGAGGTACAATGGGATCAATATCCCGCTGGGGTGTATAAACCCCGTAATCCCCGGCATCTGTGGGCCACCTGCAGTCGCCCGTTTCGTCACGGACACCACACGAATTTTCTATCTCCAATGGACACTGTCCATCGTCCACCAGTGAATCTTCTTTTTTTAATCGACCCAGCTATCATTTCAGATGTATTTACACATGATTTGCGGGACCATTGGGCGTGGGAATGTCTCAGGCCGATGGACATTGATTTTTTCACTTGAAGTTCAATTGAAAATCTTCTGCATCTTCTTTCAGATTCAATTCCTCTCTACGATTTTCTCATTCGATCTGATGGATTTCCATTGCGGGAGCTGCTATCACAGGAAACCCCCTCCACGGGTGGGATGAACATTCTTCCTCGCAGAGATCATAGAAATTTTTTTTTTTTATGGCATGAAGATTTTATTATGCACTATTGAAAATTCTTATCGCATTATTATTGTATTGAATTGAAATTTCGAGGATTATGGAGTCTTCATTAAACTTAAATCAAGTAGACAAGTTTTGTGGATAGTTTTAGCTTTAAATTAATTAAAAATTGAATACCAATCTTGTTAATTAAGAGGAAAAACTAATGCTGTGCCTTACGGACGCCGGAACTCGGTAAAAAATCCGGAAAAAAGTGATTACTGCTTCTGAGTAAAATAAAACTGTTCTCCACAGGTACCTCTTCAAGATTGATCTCGCGCACAATTAATGGCCCAATAAAACTCAAGAAAATCCATTCAATCATTATAACGACCCATTTCAGATATTACGTCGATTCCGAGAATGCAGGACAGTTAAAAAATCGTCTAACTACATCTCATTTCCATAAATACCACATTTGTTGATGTCACCGCATCCTGTTTACATTAGTCGGCATAATCAAACACCTGATTTTATATCTTAATTACGATGTGAATGCGAAATGAGTATTGATGATCGCAATGACGAGTGAAACCTCTGAATCGGCGAACAGTTGTCTTGATCGTCAGCCATTATACCTCTTCTTCGAGGTGGCGAACGCCCCCGGAGTTGGCAGGGAACAATCGAGTCTCAGTTCTTCGAATGTGTCGTGCGGTATCGATCCTTATCAATTATCAATGCGTCGTAATTCGCCCCCGAAAGGGCCTTTATTTTGTCTCCTTTGTTCCGATTGATTCATCATCCTTTCTTTCATCGTTCGAATTCGTCAAAAAAAAAACGAATTGATTCAAGTCGAATCATTGGGAGTTCATTAATTTCGATTTGGAATTCCATATGAGTCTAAAAATGGTTAATTTCAAGAAGAAACATGTCAAAGTCGCCAGGCATTTGAGTCAGGCTGAAAAATGGCGGATGTTGTTGCCAGTGATTCTAATTGTGATTCTATAATCGAAGATATTGACTATTGACTGCTCGTCAATCTCTATTGTCACTCGAGTCGTCGAAAAATGGCGGCAATACCAAGTTTATGTCCTGCGATGATTAATGCGGGTTTTTCTTTATTTTTTTTATTAACTTTTTTTGGACGGGTCTCAAGTGAGTGACAGAAGCGGCCAACAACCCTCATCTTTTAAACATCGATCATGCGTCTGGTACCGCAGACGGGGTGAAATACGACAATGCTTATAAAAAAGTGAATAGACTCCTGTCGAAACTCCAACTTCCCCCCCATCCAAATAGACGTAATATTGTGTCACCGGAGGTTTTTATTCTCCTCTCGCTCGTCAATCGAACGCATTTCCCGTGGTTTTCGCGCGTCAACTCGTGCTTCCACGCTCTATTCAATTTTTTCTATTCTTGGTCTCTCTATTTTCCCCGAAGCGCCTCTCTGTGTTTATTCTGACTTTTTGGGTGTCCACGGAATTTTTGAATAGGTAAAGAATACCCGGACAAACCGACTAACTTCGGTAACAATGGAAGGTATTCTCCCAGGACTCCAAATATTTTCACAGCCACGCCACCAACAGACAAACAAGAAAACGATGCCTGTGACTTTTCTATACCCTCCGGTTGTCGACGATTCCCCTGACTTTTTCGATTACATCCGATTTTACCTGAAAAGCGTGAAATCCTCCCTCGGGACGGACAGAGTCGGGTTTAAAGACGCCTCGTTAACTGGGTGTCAAGAATTTTCGGGAGAACACCCGGTGATTTACGAGGTTAGTCCAATTTTAACGAAAGTATTCTTTTTTTTTATGGCCATTTGCATCTTTTTCGGAGATGAGGCTCTTCCGAAATGTGGTCCAGTGTTAATGGCGATTTTTGGTCATTCCGAGGAAATTAATTTTAGAGCAGTTTGAGGCGTGTCATATTATTCGCCCCTCAAAGTTCTATTATTATCCGTAATAAACGAATATGTGGGAAATATACCGTTGATTTGGTTGATGAAAATGCGGGAAAGTGACGTTTCTCCAAAATCCATTTTTTTCATTTTTTTTTCATTTTTTAAAAATTTTTTTCATATACTCCACCCTTAGATGGTAACAAAACCGTTATAGGCGGGAAAAAGATGGAAATTAAAAAAATGGGTCATAATCCTAGGAGCACGATCTAGGGGAAGAGAAATGAAAAAAAGTGACATTTTTCAAAATCTAAAGAAATTTCATTGGACTTTTATTTTCCCGTCATCTCAAAACGCCTGCATGAAGTAAAAAAAATCAATTTAAAATGCCATCCAAGACGGAGAAGCCTATTATTCACTGATGAGATTTGACGGAAGAGTTTTTACAGTATGATATTTTTAGGAAAAATAACCCGCAGTCCGTTAAAAAGCCAGAGCGATCGGTGTGGGCCGATGAAAAAAATTGCTTGGGAGCTGCCAAAATCCCACTTGAGTGAACGATTGATCGATCGATTCTAACACCATGGATTACGTTCAAGCATTGCGGTGTACACTGTAATCTATACATGCCCTCTGGAGAGTCTCACAGCGGGGAGTGCATGGGGTGCCCGCATTTAACCTTCCAACACTTTAAACCAATGTTTCTCCACCGAGAAAACTTTTCCATCTCAAATCAGGCATTCCCGATGGTATTGCCACGTCTTGAAGAAAATTATGACAGCTCCAGGTGAGAAAAGTAGCTCTCCAACTCACTAATCTGCATACCCAACTGTTTCCAACTCACTCGAATGTGAATGAAAACTCGTTATAAAAAAAATATATTTCCCAACGTTTTCGCACAAAAGCGTGCATGTTTCACGCAAGCAGATCCCTGAATACCGTATCCTTTGCATATGCATGCCTTAGCCCATGTATTATCTCCGTAATAACGTAAATACCAGCGTTTGAGAATTTTTTCACCAGAAGAATACTCATCGTGTATTTTCAATTGAATTTCCCAGCCTTCGAGCAAGTACTCAACGAGGAGAAAAAGACCAAAACTAAAATCTCGAGTTCAGTTTGAAAAACACCTGTTTTGTACATTTGGTCAAATTGAATGAGAACAAATGATTAAAATTGTAAACAAATTACATCTTCGGAGAGAAAAATATCCATTATGCCTCAGCCAATGAAACATACCAATATTTGAGTAAATTCCAGAGTCTCAGTATTTTCTGTTGAATTTTCCAGTCTATAAGAGTATGTACTTGCTACGGAGGAGAAACATGAAAGAGAAAAGGGGTAAAATAAAAAAGTTTAATGGAATACATGTTTGAAGAGACATTCCGCCGAATTCAGTAGTGATTCATGATTGTGCGTCCTGCAAGTATTTCTTGAATTAAATTGGCGAATTAATACCTCAAATGTTTCTGCCATTCTCTCAAAGTCCTCACAAATCTCTCGCATAGTCATAACGTATCATAAATCACCTTCATCAATGCTTTCTCAAGAGTTTGAATTGCCCCTCGCAACCGACGCAGAACAGTGGAACGCCTGTTGCCTGAAAAAGCGCATTGTTAATGTTTGTCTTAAAATTCTGACGACATTCGAGAGCTCCCCAAAGAGCCAAAAGGTCCGGGACTCACCGAGAATAAAACCCAAAGTCTATCCGGAATAAATTTTTTTTCTCTTTTCCACCGTCGCGTGAAATTCGAGCTAGCCCCAGAGGGTCCAGAAAGGCAACTGGGATATGTTCATTCATTTACCTCTTTCGTTACACCAAACGCCGAACCTACCGCGTGCATCTCATCAACTAAATAAAACCACGAGAAAAGAAATATTAACAAACATAAATCATAACAATTCCACGGGATCTGCCGGTTATATTGCAATTTCAAAATAATGCAAATGAATTTAACTCGTGAATGAAAATCATTGGGTGGAACGAGCTGCAAGGGACAATTGGAGTGCCATTTAAATCCCGGGTAAAATCAGCGGAATAATATTTAGAATATCCGCTCCAGTAATTGGTGTACTCACACTATCACCGTGTGAACCGAGACACATATTTGTGAATGGCGGTTATGCCCTGTGTATTAAACGGCCTACTAGCCAATTCATTGGCGAGGGCGTTGGCAAATTAATTCCAACAATTAATACGTGCAGTGGTATTTTCGAACGCGACAATCCCAGATATCCTATTTCGTGTGCCACCCGAGACTACCTGCAGCTGTGTTTTCCTCATCCTCAGTCCTCCCTGTCACATAAACACACACCAGATACATCCGATTTCACGTGTGTCGGTGCAAATCGATACATTCCCCATCGCCCGCCATTTTCCCTTCCCCATAGAAAAAAAAAATGTTAAACAAGAGAAAAAGCGAGAAAAAAAAAGCAAACTAAATGACATGCATTAGCGAAAATAAAGAATGCTCCTCTCACGTTTAATTATCAAATAAAAAATGCATATTTCATCAAGATGATTATGCGTGATTGCAGTCTATTTCTCAATGCAACACGCAAGCATGTCGTAACTCGGGGACAATCATTTTTTCTCCACCGTGGCGTTAAAAAAAAATCTCGAGAAAAGCTCGACCGGCCATTTTAACTCAGTGAAAAGCTGCGTGAGTGGTGGCAATGCTGTTGTAAAAATGAGGGTAAACCACGCAAAAGTTCTTCCAAGCACATGTGCATATTCAACATTCCAGACCCATTACAGATATACGTACCACCCACTTGATTATCTCGAGAATGTCGACGCGCACCATCTGATCGGATCGCTGCTCTGATAATCGGCTTGTTGGCACCTGTGAGGCAGGCATAATTAATGCTCAGGTCTAGGTGAGGCTCAATCGCCAACCTCCAGCCTCGGGTCTACCATTTTTAGCCCCCACCACTGGTCATGATTCTATCTATCGCATGCGATCACCAATTAGCCATTCGCTGGGGTATTACGTGTAATGGATTGGATTAGTCAGTTTATCGTGAAAATGGGAAATATTCCGTTGATCGTGCATCATTTCTCTTCTCTGTGGAAATTTTGAGGAAATTTACATACTGAAGTAATTTTCTGTCAAAATTAATGAAGAAATTGAGAGAAATTGAGAGAAATTGACAGTCAATCTCGAACCATCAGCAGTATTACTGGTTTATTAGCGAGAATAACTATACTCTATTTTAATCATGTTTTTAAGGATCTTCACCAAGTTATTTAGAGATATTTGCACGTTAATATAAGAGAGGTATATAAAAACACTGGCGGGACGGGTCTTCTTCATTTCTGACGGATTTTTCATGCATTTCAACTCAAAAGGACGCCGGCTATTTTCTTTTAAGTAGTAATATAATCATTTTCGGGTGGGAGGGTCTTTCTTAATATTTGCCGTGACCTTCTTCAACGGACTAATGTATGATAGAATGAGTTTCTTCATGTTACAAGAAAAATTATTAAAACTAGAAGAACAGTTATCATTCTTTTGCACTGCAAATGAATTTGAATGAATTCAAGTCGACAAAATTGGTTTGCCGTATGGAAGAGAAATTCTTTCATCGAAAACGTGTTTTATTTTAATTTAACATCGTGGAACTTCTGGGTGCGCTGCGAGAAAATTATTGCCGCTGATTAAATATATTAGTACCAAACAAATTGGTTCGGGTAAGAATTTAAATGGGAATTTTATGGAGATATTTTAGGTATTTAGTTGTGCCGAGGATATTTACTTGGCGGATTTTTTTTTCTTTTCGTTTCGCAGTCTCAGCTACTGGAATATTGCTGCACCGAGATGCAATGTAATAAGTAATTACGATAAACTATTTTACAAAGGCAATAAATAATTTTATTATATCTAAATTGCAATAACAATTTGAAAAATCATTCTTCTAGTCGATATATTTCTTAATTATACCAACTTTTATTACTAAATGACAATAGATCCTAGAATTCCTGCAAACAAATTTCTCTCGTATACATTCCAGTTGATCTCAAAATAAATTAAGGAAATAAATAACCCCGCCGATTCGACTTACCCGAATTCAATGAAAACTCAATCAAATGACAGTCTCACCTAAAACATAATAATAGTATCGAAGAGTATCGAAGTATCTGAAGTATTCGATATGAAGGAAAAGAGCGCAGAATTCCGGCGGAAATGGGCGGTTCGAGTGGCGGTCCCACGAGCAAGAAATCACTCTTTTTACCCCATCTACCCCCACCAACCCCCCAATTTCCCCTTCTTCCCTTATTTCTTTCAAGCCATACCACGAAGTTATGTCTACACACACGTGGAGATGTCTTTCCGTCTCTTGTCTGACGCTCCCCTTCCAAAAGGGTAATTAACGATTTAACAGACACGCTGGATGAGCATCGGGCTTCGAGGTGCAGCACACATCAGTTAACCAAGTTGTTATTAGGCTTGACGCGAATGCCGCCGAGAATCACTGCGTAAAAAAAGATCTTTTTACGTGGCGAAATGAATGAGATCCCCTCATCCCATCTCTCTCCCCCTTTCTTCATTTTTCAACGAACAACAAACATTTAATTCATCTCATATGTCCATTGGAGAAAAATATTTTTCGATACGTGTGCGAAAATTAATGCGCATCAATTCCTACAAAATGATTTCTCATTCACATTGAAAACAATTCCAATTCCTCTATGATTTTCTCTGTAGCCCCACAAAAATGTAAAACGCTATAAAAATTCCTGTCTTTAATGAATTTCGGGGATTTTCACTTTAATGATGTGAATTTTTCCTTTCAGTCATAAATCTTTTTTCTCTACGCAGAGTCGCATACGGGAAGAAAAAGTCCAATAAAAATCACGTGAAAGTTTGGTAATGCGCAAATTGAAGGAAAGGTCGAGTAAAAAATTCGGAGCAGTTACGGACTTTTTACCGAACCTTCCGTACGTTCCACTTTCCGTAGAAATTGACAGAAAGTGATTTTAACTTACACTACTAGGAATTTGCTATAACACGATTATCAAAAATCGTTAAAGTGTTAAATTGGTTGAATCAATGGCTTCGAAATTGAGAAAAATAATAATGTGACTTTTCATTAGTTTTATTTGCAACACCGAGTGAAAAGGTGGTCTTTTTTCCACTTGGACTGTAAATAATATTTTTCCTCAGATTGGACATATATGAGCGACGTGAAGTCACAGATTGCATGAAGCCACCGGGCAAATACTCTAATCTGTTATCCTCAACTTATTAATCCACCGAATCCCCGACATCTTCCTTATAGAAGTGAAATGCACTGACGGAGCCGTTAATGCTTTGTGTATTCAAATAAAGGCGAGAGTTGATGCACATTGGCACGCAAGCGCGCGAGACCAAGCGCCACATAGCCAACTGGAGGTGGAGAAGCCCCTAATGGCTTTATAATGCCTTCATTTCGCATTAAAACGGCCGCTACTTAATTCCCACGTATCCCACCAACGTGTTTTTCTGCCATCGTCAATCTCCCGAAAAACGACTAAAACATAAAGTGAATGTGGAAAAAAATTTCACGTGGAAAATAAGAGGATGGAATTAATGAAGGGAGAGATGAAAAAAAAAGATGACCTGAGGATGAGGGCAGTTTCATGGGCCCGGGGCCAAGGTCTATACGTCTTCGATATTTACGTCGACACCGGGCTAATTCAACGTCCAGTAATGGCCCTCCCCCAACCTCTTCACTCGTATCTTAACTTACACCGTACACAAAACTGCAATCCCAGTTTCAACGTAGCTGTAATTTTCAACTTGAGGATTTTCACGCGCTCCAACATCCTATGATTTACGTGGATGAGGAATATAGCATGTTTGCGGACGACTTACCCGCACATATCTGCAAGTAACACATGCTGGCGGAAGTGTACACCGTAATGGCCGACGAGGTAATCGTGATTTTTTTTTTCTCCTCTCAACAAACGAAAGGACAATTAAGTTACCGCTGAGGCCATTATGAAATGAATTTATAAAGTAGTGGCGGTTGCAGAGTCGTAAACCGCGGTGATTTTTCAGAGGACGAAAGTGATTTTCAGTGGATTTATCCGGTCTGCGTCAGGTACAATTACCATAATGAATCACTGGTGAGGTTGGTGATTCGCTGGATTGCGGATGGAAGCCGAGTTTTACTGACCGACCAGTGCACTCAGCGATTCTTCGAATTATCAATGTTGCAGGGAATTTTGGTGCTGAAAGTTAAGAGGAATAGGTTTAGGGTAATGAGACGTTTCGCTCCGGACTCGGCTGGAGGAACTGTTATGCCTGACAGGATTGCAACACTTGCCGTCGAATCGTTTCCAGACGGACACGAAGGGTGCACTTATTTAGGATAGTCCAGTGGGAAATTAACAATTACGAAATGGAAGCTACGGACGGCACCAGAAATCCGTCCAAGAACAAAGGGGTTTTGCAACTGCCTCGTTGCGCCGTTCTTCGTGGTTCAGGGATTCCCTCTCCTCTTTTTCTATCTGAATCTGACGTTAAATATTCTAGTGTTAAAAAATTACACTTGAAATTTATTAAACGCTTCGATTTAAATTCTATTCAAACCGAAGGGCTATTCATTGTCAAATATCGTGACGCAATGATTGCTGAGTCGAAGTGATTTCATATGAAATCACATGATCGATGGACTGATTTCACGTCATTTTTCAGGATTTCATATGATTTAAGAACTGATTCCATGTGATTTCAATGTAAGGTGACACAGTGATTTGACCAATGAATAATCCCACTCATAACACTCATTGCGATTGAAATTCCAAGGAATGTTCAACAGTGTAATTGTCATGAATCACGACGCCGACAAGTTGTCTCCGTTGCCCAAGACTTGATCTCCCCCCTTATTCCTTTCCTATTCACCCCAGAATCGGTAATTCGTTTATCCTGCAAATAGGAGTGCACATTCGTGGATCGCGTGATGCATCGAAGGTATCACGAAGGCAAGACGAGGAGGAGGGACAGAGGCAGCTCCGTTAACGTGAATATCCTGTAACCGATGTACGGCCAAATTGTTCCGCCAACATTTACCCAACGGTTGTGCTACACCTTAAAAATATATCTCAGTGCAAACGAAAGGAATCACTCTCCATCACAAATTACGAAAGCTATTTCAGACTTATCCGGTGGAATAAATCGATGGAAACAAAGCAGAGTGAAAAAACAATTGCAAAGTCGGGTAAACACGAACGAAAAATTTTTCAAAACCAGGGACAAGACGTTATCTCTTTGTTTACCTTTTACTTCCTTTACGTCATTCTTTATTTCCTGGGGTTTATTTACAAGGGGAACAGCTTGCCCAGTCATTGAATGGATACAATGCATTTTCCTCAAAACACAAGCATCTTTATCATTCTCATTTTCATTTTAACAATATGTATAATAACGTTTTTACTCTAGCACTATTCCTCTTCATAGTTGTAATAATCAGTTTCATTCTTAATGACAAAAATTTACCGAGTACGCTTGGAGTTAAAACACCATTCAACTAAACAATCGTCCCATCACTCTCGGTTACATCCCTGAATTGATAATTTAACAAATCTGCAGCAGTCGCGAAATAAAAAGAACATAAATAACGAATAACAATAGTTCGATATGGTCGTTAATAATTAAAGAAATGTACAGCTTATGATACATGGAGATGCGAGAGTACTCAGTATTCAATTCTGACGTCTCGGGCACTCCGTGAAATTCCTCAGAGGAATGTACGGTAAAAAATACTCAATTGTCGACGACTACGACGGCGACAGGTCCTGGGCTTCACGGTAGAGGCTGTCGGTGGGCGATGGTGTGGCGCGTCTCGATGATGATGGGGGCGATGGTACGGCTGGTACAACTGGTTTTCTTCCAGCCATTGTTGGATAAGGGGAGAATCTGTGATGTGATAGAGCTAGAGCAGATGGATAGATCGGTCGTGGTGCTGCTGGTCCTGGTGGACTCTGCTGAGAGCTAGAGGCAGCCAGTTGCTGCTGGTGATGGGCTGCTGCAAAGAGGGTTGGCCCCAGGGATGATGCCCACCACAGATGGCCCAATTGTTGTTGCTGCTGCTGCTGTTGCGCTTGTTGCTGCTGATGCTGCTGGTGACTCGTACCTGCTGAAGGCCCTCCTGGATACACCAGGGCAGGACTGACTAACTGGGCGTAAGGGCCGACTGCTGCTGCTGCTGCTGCACGCAACAGAATTTGAGATCTCGCTGCCCACAGGGCCTTCTCTTCTAGGCTCAGATTGCTCGCTGCACCCTGCAGCTGATCCATCTCGAAGGGAAATCGGTGAGGAAACCTCATCGACTGCTGCTCCGCCAACATCGACTCCATTGTCTCCCTGAAAGGATAACTGCTCGATTATGCTTTGAGTAGCTTTGAACTTTCAACAAATGATAGAGTTCTCTAAACCCTGACATTCAATTCAGTAGCCAAGGTGTACAAAATAACAAGAACCTACGAGAGAAACCGATATTTTTCTCACCGCTTGTTTTTAACGGACTGCTATCGATATATGCTGCGAAAAATTTATCTACAAATATTTAGCGTTTACTACCCTTTGCTCATCGAGGCATCATCGCGAATACTCGATGAGTGGTGCTATTCAACTGAAATACTCCATGGATTAGAGATATTAATGATAGGTTGTCAATGAGTCGTTCTAATCGAAAATAGAATTATCGAAACTAATTGATACGTGGACAAGGTATTATTAATAATATTCATGTTCTATAGAACAGCAATTACGACTCGCTCAAAATTTTGTCAAATTAATTTTTCGTCAAATTTTTTAATAGATCTCTAATGTGCACTGATGCAATAACGTCGTTCGAGAGGTGTTGAGATGAAGGGGTATTTTATTTACGGGAACTCGTGAGTGATATTTACTTCATGAATTATATTTTCAAATGAATATCAAATATATGATATATTAAATCTATGACATTTGAATCGGATGCAGCAAGAACAAATGATATTCATGTATTTTTCAACGACTGTGTCATCCTTATATCAAAACCACTGGAAATCGTTTAACAATTAGCGGTGGCTAATGAATCTTTGAGGCAGTACTGTTCTCTGACAGGTTATAAATCTATCACTTGGGATAAATGATGAGATGGTTTTCGTAATACTCGACTCCCAGTCACTACTCACCGGAATAAAACAGTGATTAATTTCATTATAATCTGAATAATTATATGCTATCGCCGATCTTTGACATCTGTTTCTATTAAATCTCGCGTTGGTACATCATTGTTGCAGGAAATGCAGATTCACATTAATAGATTCGGTATACACTTCATGAGATATTTTCATTAAATTTCACCTCATGAGCGATCAAAATCGATTGCGAAATCGATTGGCGATTTCATGAAAATAAAATAAGCTCTTTGCAAATTTCAATCAATAACGTACCCGTTCAATTAACGCTTTCATGTCTCTTTGTACCGATGGAATAAATATGATTTTGCACAAGGGAGTGTCCAACTGACAAAACCAAAACTCACCTTTCAAAATCCGTGAGCCTTGAGGAGTCCCTGAAGCCCTTGGCAAAGGGATTACTGTCGATCTTGAGTTTCGTTATCTGCAAGAAGAGATAAACCAATTGATTGACATTCTCGAAATACAAAGTGCCGTGACGAGATAAAAATGAATAAATAGAGAATCGTAAAAAAGTAAAGTAACGGAAGAGAGGAGGGGTGATAAAATTGGAACGACGATTGCATCCAATGTTTTATTACCCGTGGAATTTCTCTCTTGTGAATCTCAGCGAGTGTGGGGAAGCTTGAAAATTTCATCTCACTCTAACCTTTACCATGCGATCCTTGTTATCGTCGGGTAGCGCGTCGAATGGCAATTCGCCCCGGGATTGCGTCGCGACAGCGTCAACGATCCGTATCGCTCCCAAACGACGACCGACGCCTGCTCCCACCGTAGGCCTATTCTCCTATGTTATTTCGACAAATATGGACCGAAACATCACTAACTCATTCCCCTAATGCTTCAATAATTTATGACACTTTAAAACTCCTCAAATCTCGAAAATACATTCTAGGAATTCAAATCACTCTCCACTTTTATTTGCTTAATTAGTCATCTTCCTTGATGAAGCCGACATCACCGAGGAATCGGACAACTGGGGGGTCCATCATTCACGACCTAGACCAGCATTTCGCTGATTCTCTTTATCCAATTGCTACTTTGAAATCGATCGAGAGTCAACGGCTCGTAAAATTAGAGAGGGACGTGGGCGAGAAAATTCGCGGGGATACTGTCACTGTGATAAAAGAGGCTTCGTAGGGTGAAGAATCATGATTGTATAATGATCCTTTCAATTACTCACTGAATGAAATAGAACAAATCCCCTTGTACTGGTTATAAAATCGAGAAGGGTGATATGTTAATTCGCGTCGACTTTAAATTCAATTGAAAATTTTCGATTATTTTTTCCAGTACGAGTCATTCTTTTTGATATAATATTTTTTTTTAATTACCTATTCAAACTTGCGAGTATAGAATACTGAGGAAAAGGTAAACTACAATAGATGCATTTTTTGCGAGGCCCGGGAATATTCAGGTTTGAATTGAAAAATCGATCATTTAACATGAAAACCCCAATTCTCTCAAATTGTTGTGTTCGAGAAATTGAGTGATCGTTTTGAATTAAAATTGAATTCAAACTCGTATAATTGAAAATTCAATGACTTCAAGTCTTAAATTTCGAAAGATTATTAACAGTATAGGTTACCACTTCTCTGCACAATGAGTGATTGCGGAAAATGGGAAAATGAAAGGAAAAATAAGACGTGTTAATTTATCATAGACAAGTGAATAATCTCCTGACGGATTTGAGATGAATTCTTAACAAAGTGGCCGATGTGGATGAAGTTACACATGATCTGAGGAAGCCGAGACCTTGCTGCAGGCTCATATATGCTGCGATGTCACGCTGGTGTCGAGTTATACAGGTTCGTTCAATATCCCAGGGGCACGAGGGGAGACACATGGACATGTACATGAAGAGTCAGAGGGAAAGGAGGCGAGCTAAGCAGCCATATGTAAGTGCATGTGTGTGGGTGTTCGGAAAGCCACCCTAAGTCCCTTTTTCTACACACGAACCCAGAGCGCCTCCCGGGGCCACCCACTGTGAGAACTCCAGAGACAACTATACAGCGGATGTACAGGTGGCCTTGGCCAGTGCAACTCTTTGCGCCTTCGGCGTAAACAAGTGGATGAGAAATTGTTAATCTACTTAGGCAACCTTGTACCGCCTCGGGGGATTAATGATGGTGTTGAAAATTACCGGGCGCTTTTGGATTTCATGTGCCTCCCGATCGAGTCAGGGACATCCTATTTGCAGAAAAATTTATTCCGTATTTCATGTCGAAAGTTCAAAGTCATGAGATTTCATTGAATGGTCAAAATGGATATGAAATTTCAACTTTTCGGTGAAATTCCCAGAAATTCATGAATTTTGTTGATTTTTGGAGCATTTAATGCTTTTTTAATTATTATTATTTCGTGATATTTGCGGATGTTGGAGTTTAGTTATTGAATGAGTTCTGTAATTTGTATTTAATATTTTTATCAGTGTGATGGTTTGGAGGGTAATAATAGATTTAAGAGAGCACTCATTGAAGTTTTCGGCGGCCCAGTACCGCCGAATTGTGAACATCGCGGTGATCGATATGTTGAAAGAGGGATTCAGGAGCTCGGAGGTTGAGACGTCTCTTCTCTATCACGTCGTGAAATTTTGGCGATGAGGAAGAGCTCGTGAAATATCGGCTTTCTCGCTGCCGACGGATTTGCCTGGAATTCAGTGCCGATTGAGGGGTGACTGTTGTTCTAGTCTGCGCTTTTTGCAGTCCGCAGGTAATATACCTATATATATTGGTAACATTAAATTCGCACTACACTGAATTCCAATATTAACAATTTCCCAATTTCAGTTCAATTATTCAATAAAAAATAACGAAAAAATTTTATTAAAGAATCGATTACTATTGAACATGAAAACCCTGATTTCCGAAATTTTATGATAAACGGTAAATTTAGTGAGCATCTCAAATTGAAATTGAATTCAAACTCATATAATTAAATATTCAGATAACAATGTTGACACAATGACTGAAATTGAGAAAAAAATTGACCGGTGTATTTGTCAAAAGGAATGACTCTCAGACACCCGAACCTCTGAAGCCGTTATCCCCTAGTTACATGAGCTATTCAATAATGAGATTCGATAAGCATGCAATTAGGTAACAGCTGGGCGGGGACAAAGACGGACAGGTCTATTCAGGGACATCACAACAGTCACTAAAACATTGAGATGTTATAGATAGTGTTGTAAAATAGCGGTTAGATGGTGAGCGGGAAGTGGGCCAAGCGCTCGGTTGGTGGTAGTGTCAACGGAGCCGTAAACTCTGATGATCATCTCTCCGTGTTTTCCTCGACTCTGGGATTTTCTTTGACGTTGTCTCATGTTGGCCGACATAAATCGCCGTATGCCGGTAGAAAAATACCTTTTACTTTCATTGGTTTCATCAAAGAGCGGGAGACATAGACCAAAGTGCCAGCAGCAATATCCTAAAACTCGTTGCGCTTCATCGTTATCCACCGAGCGGATGATCGTAAAGTCTTCAGACAGTGGCATTTTCAGGGTGGGCATATGTGAATATCAGGGGATAGACACACACGTAGTACACCAGGGAAGTGGGCCAGATGTTTGGCTAATGATGTCAGCGGAATCGTAACTAAAACCCAAGGGCTAAGGCTTTCCTCTTCTACTCATATCTCTTTCTCATGCATCTTTGGGGGTTTGAGGGGGGGACTCTTATTACTGAGACGCGTTGCACGTGCTAGTACGACCGCTAGTCGCGAAAACTCACAGGGTAATTGGACCACCCGCACTTCACGCGTCTTATTTCCCTCACTATGGAACGTCGTCAGACCCCGTCAACCTTTTTTTTCCTCCTTCTTCCTCGGTTTTTCCTTTTTTTTTCCCGTTTGGCCTCTTCCGACTGAGGTTCGTAAAGTGAACAGACTCGTTGGCTCGTTTTACTGTTCAAACAGAAATCGGGGTGGAGAAATAGGTCTTCGGCGCGTGGTAGGTCCTTATGAGGGTAACTTCATCTTCAAGTGGCTGTCAAATTGACGGACTGCTGATGAACTGCCTCTTCTGTCCGGAAACACTGAATTTTGGGGGAATCCAGTATTTATACACTTCGGTGGCGGTTTTTCAGGATCGAATGGCAATTAGGTAATGGGGATTATCTCCCCTCCTGCATTGGGGATTTAAGGATTTTTTTCGCCTACGTTTAATTTTTGTCTTTGTTCTACGATAAATTTCAGGCAATTTACCACCGAAGAGTCTATTATCCATTGTTAATAATTATAATTATTGAATAAAAAAATCTTTATAAAGTAGGAATGGCTTTTTTTGGATGTTTTATTTTGGGAAATGAGCTGCAAGGGTGTAATATCGATTGTCTGTCGAATTAGTTTTGTTTACGACATACGGTGAGTGGTGAAGCGCAAAAGTTAAACACTCGTATGACTATGAGGGAAGGTAGCCTCATCCTGTGTGGCTCTGAGAGCCTGCCTTTCTCCTTGTCTCATTTGAACCCGATTATTTATGTTTTCTCTCGTGTTGCGAATGCCGACGCCTCGAGCCCACTAAAAACCCTTCCTCAATGTACGCGTGTGTGCCGCAACAATGTAAGATAATATACCAGAGGAACCCTTTGACTCCTGCCTCGAGGGTGAACACGTAATGGTGGGCCGCGACCTGGAAAACTGTCTTTCCCTCCAGGTATACAGATTAAAGAGCCGTTTCGGTCTGGCATTGGGCCAACAGTTGAGGAGACTCCTGACAAATACATGGATGTGTTAAGATTGAAATAAATGGACGTGACGGCCGGATGCTTGATTGAATTAATTAATTAGCACGAGTTGTTTGGAGAGATATAAAAATAATTCACGAGCAATCGAAAATAGAACTGAAAATCTAAGCCTTTACACATTGCCAGAAATTCTTACAAACAATTTTGCAACGTGCAATTTTATCAGGTAAAACCGGAATTTTTCACATGCCTTTTTTAAAAATCGAAATGCTTATCCAAAATAGCTTAGCTTATAAAAATAATTTTTCGTTAATAATTACCATACATATATATGTTTGAAAAATTAAATTTTATTAGATAAATTTAATGTCTTAGTTATGCGCTAGTCATTGCAAAATGAAAAAGCATACACAAAGGGTACATTGAAAATATTGTTATAAATTTGAATTATCGAATTTTCGACATGTGTCCCGAAATGGTAATAATTGAAAATTGAGACGACTTTGTGATTGAAATATGAAGAAATTTTTGGCAGTATGCGCTTGTTGCTCTCGTGGGTCTCCTAAACCGGTTGCCCATTGATTCATTGTCTATTCGCTTACCTCCTAATGGATTAATTCGGATGTGCATGAGCGCAATGGAGTGAATCTATTTTCGATGGCAATTGGAGATTAACGAGCGCGTCGCACAGTGGCCCCCGAAGAGAATGAGAAATACCGGAGTCGATTTACCATAACGAATCTGTGTGTATGTGAGACTGAGTGCTGGGATAATGGGTTAGTGAGGAGGAATGGTACGAAGAAAAGAAGCGAAAAGGACCGACGACACATCGTGGAAGCGATAAGAAGAGACACACCACGGGGAGAATGCGAGAAATAAAAAAAAAAAATAAAAATGAGGTGGGGGGAAAAAAAAGGCATTTGAGAATGGTGGAGAACATAGCGGGGAAGCGAGAGCAGTTAAGTTATGAATTATGACGTGGCGCGAGCGAGAAAGACGAATCGAGATGGTCGCGAGGTCGTTATGACTGGGGTGTTTGGGGGATATACACACGTGAATGTGTGTGAAATAGCTATGGAAGCTTTAGGAAGGAAGCAAAAACTCACTGCAGCGATACGTCCTCTTTCTTTTATACTTTTCGACTTTCGTTTCTGTTTTCCTTCATCTCTCCTCTCCTCCTCGTCGCACCGCTCATTTTTAAGCCTTACGGGAAGTGGCAACAAAAAATCCTGTTAAACGACCGGCCACTTCGTGAACCCGAAAGACGAAATGCCGACGTGCAAACTGCTATTCGTAATGGTTTAAATCCCTCATCAGTGGTTGAAGTTGAGTTAAAAGGCGGGGCGATATATGCCAGCAGCTTGAGAATTCTTCAGGATTTTATATGTTCGATCGGTTATTCAATAAAAATTATGTTTATGAAAGGTTTACGATTTTAGGCACTGGCTCGATTATCCGATAATCATTTCAGGGAAATGATTCTTCATTGGAGAATCAATTTTCCCTGGAAGAAAATGAAAGAAAAAATGAAAGAAAAACGATAATGAAAGTTCCGAATGGCCTATTTCTGTAAATCTACGAATTGGACAGCGGGCAAATGACATGTGGTTGAACGTCGACAATCTTAGCGCGTTTAGTTGATAGAAACACAGCCCCGAAGATTCACTGAAGCTGCATCGAGTGAGAGATAATGACGAGAGAGACAGTACGAAGAACCGAGAACAGGAAAGAGAGACAGTATAACCCGCAGAAAATGTGTGCGTGGGTAATTGCCGGGGCATCTCTTCGCACCTCATCATCATCATCAACAGCTAAGACCGTTGTCGTCGTGAAGAGGCGCGTTGCCGTTGAGAAGACACAAGTCAGAGAGGAAGTGTATATATTCTCCACCGGACCACCCGTTTCGCTTCTTGCTCACTCGATTTTCACCTTTCTCTAGATATTTTTTTCCCTTCCTCATCCATCCCCCGATGAAAGACAGCCCGAGCCCCGTGGACCACTATTTTTCATCCGATTCCCCGAAAGAAAAATTGAAAGAATAAAAAAAAAACGAGATGTCATTAACTCCGTTACAATTTTATCAACAACTGTTTTTTACGTTGTGCATTCGTCATGAGTCGGTTAAATTCCCGAGATTCTTCGAGTAAGTTAATGCGTTACAAGAGTGTCATGATGAAGTTGAATTGCTGACGTTATAAGGGCGTCGAGACGCACCCGGAGAATTTTGACGTCGACGGGGCCTGCGGGGACCACACAAGATGCTAACGTTTCTAAACGACCATAGTGAAATATGGTAATACAGGGGACCCTGCTGTCTGACACGATCGTTTCGGGAAAAAAGAGCAATTGCCATGTCCGGGAGGGGATGTCAAAAGAATCGCTCAGTGGTATTTGCTCGTGTTGGGGTTTGACGGAAATGCCACCGCACAAACAAAGGACAATATTGACAATGCCGGATAACATCAGGAGAGCCTTTCCACTCTAATTCCATCTCTCCATTGGATATTCCATAAATTGTCCCAATAAATTAAGACACATGTCAAACAATATTACATATTAGAAGCATGAAAAAATGTCTTGAAATTTTAAACGTTTATTTTTCTCAGTAATAGATAATTCTAATAACGTGTTGGTCCCTTAACACCTGCTAAAGCATTTTAAAAGGTAAAAATAAAAACCGAGGGGTTTCAATCCAAGGCGACACAATGATCTCACCGATGAATAACCCCTTGAGAAACTCCGATTAACTCCCAAAAATGATCGATTCCCACAATAAAAAAACTGGGTATCAACCCCTGACCGGTGAGACTAATCGCCCCTACATTATGGAATCATCGAGAAGCTCAAAGAATTCAATTTGGCCATCAGTCATATCGGCTATGCATACGATCCCTAATAAAAATCCACCGGTTGCATTATAACTCTTTCGTCAACGTCTGAAGACGTGCGTTGCTCACATACTCTGTCTCATCCCTTCTTTCTTGCTCTTGAGTTTGGACTCTTGACCGAGGCGAATTAATTCCCTCGTTTCATCCTCATGCGAAGGTTGTTGAAAAAAAGAATGATGAGAAGGATTGGCAGAGTTGCCAGTCCCTGCCTCTTTGAAGATTGAAAATAAAAGATGCAGGGACGAGTCTGGATGATGGGTTTGAAGAATGAAAATAAATAAATAAATAAAATGGTGGATAAAAGAAAAACGTATTAACGGTAGCTGGTGGGTTATAAGAGGAAGAAATCAAGTGGGAGTAAATAAAACTTACAAGCTGATTCTGATAGGCGGTGACGGCGGTGAAAATGGCCTCCGGGAATACGAAGGTCTTGTGAGGCTCACGCTCAAGATCCTCGATCGGGTCCTTGGCGCCTGAGTCCGGTCTTTTAACCAGATGTATGCGTGGTTGGTACTTGTGCATTGAGTTCAGTACCAGCTGTAAAATATCAGAATATATCATTCAATTTTATGGATCCACTGGCTGCCATTAACGGCTGAGATAAATTAATGGAAATAACATTGGACAAAGGGGCACCCTAGAATGTGAAACGTTTTCAGTCAAACAAAACGTTTCGTTTTCAGTATTCTCCCCCTTGTAGCTACACGTTTTTCAAAACCATCGAGATACCAAATAAACATACTAATATTTGCACACACCGGGAATGTACGTCATTGATCATTTATTTATTTTTCAGGGAAATTTTATTGGATTTTCGGGGGTTACTCCAACCACCGGAGCCGCTGAGTGAATTATTGTGAGAATTTTTTAGTTGCGACGAGACTCCATGCTGTATTTTCCGAAAAATTCACCGGAACATTCTATTCGGGGGGCCATTTCGCGCTGAATGATTTATCATCTTGTGTTTATCAGGTGATTTTGCTAATTTATGTCACTCGAAAAGACTTTAGAAGCTATTGTGCTACGGGATTGACGGATAATGAAGCAGATCAAATTTTTTAATTGTCTCCGAAACGTTGAGGGAACAGGATTGGCAATAGCATTAGCAATTACACAGAGAGAAATATTCAATAAAAATTACGTGTATTTTCCGTAATTCTGGAGCGAAATGTGGCTGTCGGAAATTTTACGGAACTGTCACGTCATTTTTATCTAAAGTCGCGGAATTTTTCTGCGGTGTTCCGTAATTTTTATCGGAATTATTAGTGAAAAATTACGATACCGTCACTTAAATTTTTCGAATCGACTCCATAATCGGTAAGTGACCTGAAAGTTCCGTAATTTTTACTAAATATTTCTCTCCGTGTACTGGCGACAAGACAAAATCGGCAAAATGATAAAATTTATAATTGAGAATATTGAATGAATGGTTGTAAATTCAGGTGACAGCAAACAATGTTGAGTGATGATTTTCCTATGACACAATTCGATAAGCTACCATCACAAAAATAATCTCAAAAGTTGTTTTACATCAGGTTTAAATGATATTGAGAGAGACTAACATTAAAATAATGCTGACAACAGTTGAAGAACAGAAGCAATAATCGAGAGCACAAAGTTTCTAATTAAGAATCTTGTTCTCGATCGCCAAGCCAGCAATTATTTTGTTGTCTTACAGATACCAATCGATTGAGAAATCTCACATTCGAATAAATCGATCCAATTTCAAACCGCAGCAGACGCGATTAGGCGTGCTGTCAAGAACGGTAACAGGAGCCACAATCTCCCCGAAAAAATGAACAATTTATGAAAATCATTACAGGTACAAGGAGGATTCTACCCGCAATAAGGTTTGATGTAGTGCATGCGTTTATGTAATCCGTAAGACCGATTTAAATGGACTAGAGTGAAATACAAGTGCGACAAAACGGTTTGAAGTAACCCAGGTCATAGACCCGTTGAAAATCGATTGCTCGTCTGGTGATCAGATGGTAACAATCGGTCTGCTCTGTACCATGAATATTCCAACTTTTAACACCCAGGACATGGAGAAGATTCATGGAATATTCCTGGCGAGTCTATAATTACCACGAGATATTAAATATCCGGTAGTAATCAATGCAGACCAGTCTGTTGAGACGTCTGAGGACGTGTCTAGAGGCTGATGGTGATTAAATCTATAGATTTCCCGCCAGAGATAATTCCAACGGGCGTGACTGGATGAGGCATATGACACGATTCTTTTAATTTGACGTGTCTTTTTTCAATATTCGGTGAAGAGTGAAGGCATTACGAGGAAAATGATAATGTCCACTCACGTGTCCGTGTCGATCCATCTCGTTGTTCGTCAGCTTCACCTTCTCGAAGGAGACGATTTGCTTCCGCAGCTGCTCCCCTGTGAACGGCGAGTCTGGGTGAACGTAGAGTCTTGCTGGAGCTGGTGGATCAGCCTTGCCAGCAACCAGCCACGAACTCCTGTGGTAGGCGTAGCGGTAGCGTTTTTTATCCACCGGGACAATGTCCATCAGGACGGCGTATCGACCATCAGGTCTCAGTCCGTTAAATGATACCCGGCAGGTTGGAAACATTCTCCTGCACAGAGAGACAAAAATTTATTTCGTTAAAAATAAAGTGCCATTCAACAAACGAAGAGACTATTTTAATCATTTCTTTCGAGAACAGAAGTTTTACTTGAATTATCAAGTGTAATCTTCCAATAGTATAAGACAATACTGGACAAAATGGCGGCAATGGATTATTAAATTTTATTGAAGGTACAGTATGAAGAATAAATCTCGAAGAAATGTAACAGAAATTCGAAACAATTTACAGTTGAATTTTCTCCTGGCAAAAATCTCTTGGCCATCTTCATTGTCTCATCTTGAAAAATCTTGATACACACCGGGCTTTCGCATCTGAAACTTGAGAGATTTTTTTCTGCTGTCTGAATGACATGAGCTGAATTCGCGGGCGTTATTCAATAATTTGAAGACAAACATTTCTCCGTTGAAAAATTATCCAGATAAATGCGAGGTAAACGGTGTCGCGATAAAATCACCAGGGGCTGAAGACAATCGTAACCTCTTACTCAGTGGTAGACACATCACGAATTGTGAGGTTGTAACAGGCTACTTTATTTGTATGTACACGTGTGGATGAGAGTTGAACTGTGAATCGGCTACACCAATACAGAGATATTTGGCTTATTTCAAACACGACCACGGTCACTCCTCTTCAGGGGTACATCCTATTGGGGATATAGGTGGCTTTTATAGCGTGAATGTTTTGCCTCCGAGGCGAACATTAATACCGTGTCGGCCCCCCCGTTGAGACGACCACTAAAACCCGGTGGACACCCGCCGATCTTATCTACGTCTTCTCCTCGGTCCTTGTCCACTCCGGTATGCATTCATCCCGCCTTGCCCTTCACTACTCCCATCAACCCCTCTGAGTAATGCATTTATTTATCAAGGTGTCTTTTGTTAATGAATTGAACGCGACGAGATACAGGTCCACGCTTTAAATCTCAAATTATCCGCAATCTCTTCACTTTTTTATTTATTCATTTATTCATTTTTCGAACCGGAATTTCTGTAATCAATGTGTCATCGATCCTCCGCCCACAACACTATCATGAAATATCAGTTCCAGCTCCTGAGAATATCTTTCAATTACTGATATTTTTTTCACGGAAAAGAAGAAAAATTAGTATTTATTAAAATTAAGAAAATTTATGAATTGTTAATGCGTCAGTTCTCGTGTGGATATTTGGCAGACGGAGGAAGAGTTTTGATGTTGAATTTGGAATTATTCTTTCTGTGTGTATTGATGAAACAACTGATGAGGTAAAAAATCGTGTGAGATTAATTATTCGAGAGACAATTGTATCACGGATGCTGTCTCCTAGATATCCTCAAGATGATCCTATGAGATTGGAGGAAGATTGCGGAGGTAAGCGAGGGTAAAAGGAGACATGGGGCGTCCCGACGCCGATCTAATTACTGACGCCCGAGTGAGCGAACACTAGGGTGGGATAGAGTTTTCTGTTGGGTCCTCGGGGGTTATTCCAGCTGTGAGGGTGGATGTGCGTCGCAACGCGCAATTAGACGCTTGGGACACCAAAACTGATTTAACAAACGGCTTTTTATCACCTAACAGCAAAAAGATTTACATTGAATGTGCACATAAAACCGAGAAAAATCATTCACCTCCGACAAAATGAAAAAGTTTGCAAAACATTCAAACGATTCGTGATAAAAAACAATTCTTACTTTATTCAATATTTATCACTGAATATTTATAGTTACATCTATAATTTCTGGAAATTATAAACAATTATTTATAGAAATGGAAACAATGATTAAGGGATTGTTGGTAATTTAGTCGCTTTCTCATAATAATTAATCACATGGAGGCGTTAAATCGGAGACATTGATAAAGCCAAAGGGCACCCCATAACCCTTCCCCTCACGGAAGATTGACGACTGGACCGATTGACCCCGAAAAATTGCTTTAGGACGACGCAATCCCTAGACAACTTAGTCAAACCCCTAGTGTCCCTACAACCCATTTAATCAACTCACCGTCCAGTTTTCGTGATGATCATCTCGGTACCGAGTTCATTAAACTTATCCCATAGGTCCTTCGTCTCGAGGTGACAAACCACGTGCCTGAGCTCCTCGCAATTGGAGTGCTCCTGGAGCTGGGGATTTGTCGTTGGTGAAGGTGCTTTGCCACTGGTACTACCAGTGTCATCAGTCTCAACATCATCATCAATGTCTACGGAATCCTGAGAAGCCGACGGCACTCTCGTCACACCAGAGCCACTTGCCTCCCTCTCTAAAAACAAAACCATAAACAATTTTTTTTAAACAGACATTAAGTCATTTAATATTGACTATCACATTTTTCGTCGCCGAATTATGAAAATTTTCATTGGGCCGCTGCTCCACAACATATCCTGACACTTCAGGACATTTTCCCTTTGAAAATTCAGCAGTCAGTGGCAAAATCAGGGAATTGCAACTTTTACTTAACATTCGAATGTTATTTAACAGAAGAATTATTCGTATTAGTCTAGAAATTGAAATTAATTGAGAAATTTAATGACAATTGAAATTTTGTTTTTTGAGTAAATTAAATTATTCTTAGTAATGCTTTCCGCTATTGTCAGTTGCCATCATAAAGTTTGCTCTTACAAAAAAAGAAGTCAATAATCATAATTCAAAGGAAATAATGATATTTTAACCGTAATTAATCAAGAAAAAAATTTAAAAGACCTCATCCAGTCAATCAACTCAATTAAGCTCTCAGCATCCAATAAAACTATTAAGCCGTTTGAAAAATGGTCCTGCTAGATGAAAAAGTGCAGCCCCAAGACCTTGAACTTGTTCCTCCCCCGAAACCTAACGAGCACATTTTCAACATTTTCCGGGCGCTAAAGCGAACCCCTGCGATAATGAAAAAGAAATGTGAGGAATGGGCATAAATTATTAAAAAAAAAAAAAAATTCCACCGAAAAACGAAACTCTGTCATCCTCAACCCACATGCCGTTATTTTTTTCTCATCAACTCTTTCGACAGTGTCAAAAATAGTCGAGGGGTACGACACACACGCGCGGCTGTCCCGTGTCGTGTGTCACGCGTCTCACCGAGTAAACACACACGACGTGGAGATCTCATTCATGCCTCAGTTACATATCAACGGCTCACTCCTAATTAGCGTCTCCCGGAGGGGGAAAATTTAACCAGTAGGTTTCTTCCAATCTTCATGAATTATTCGAAAAGGGGGAGTTAAAAAAATTCATTGAGCCATGAAATGAAGCGAAGGTGAGGCGAATCGAAGGCTACCGTTCGAACAGGCTTAGGCCTCGACTTCCACCTCTTCACCGGTTGTAATAATTTTTATATATATATATAGTTTTTTTTTTTCTCGCAGGTCCATACGGTGGAAGCGCCTCGAACGCAATTAGGCGCGGCGGGACTAATTGCTCGTGCGGAGAGAACGCGAGAGATGGCGAATGATAGGTTGCGGGGGAAAAATATGACCAGTAAGAGACGTAGGGAACAGTTCACCCGTAAAACGTGTAATAACACCTACGCTACAGTCGCCAGGGGAAAAAGCTCACTAATTATTCATTTACTCGGTGAGTTGGACTTTAATGCCTTCAATTACACATTAGCATGTCAAAACTGCCGCGGGAGATGCCGGCAATACGTCGAGGATGTGCAGGTTTAAAATTTATACTTCTTTACTCCACCGTTTGTCTATTAATCGATACTTATTTGGAACGTTCTTAATGATTGGTGGATGGTTTTAGGGTGGCAACAAATTGCGGTGGGAACTCTTCGCAGTTTGGCGTTCAATATTTCCGTGGTATGGAGTTGAGCTCATTAATTTCATGTTCTCAGGAATAATTGATTATTTTTAGGTTTTTTGGGGCGGGTAGTATCGAATGTGTGCATTTACCCGCGATTAATCGCGAAGGGAAATATTATTATGTGAAATGAAAATATTAGAAAAGAGGGGGTTTGATAATAACTAATTATTAATTATTGGAGGTGAAAGAGATAATTGTCATAATGGTGTCTTATTTATCAGCGTTACTAAACACGTGCTTGAGCATTTTATCCAAATGTTTCCGCTGATATTAACTGGAAAGTGATTTCAGTGTTTCGAATCAAGTTGCGTTCATAGGTTTTTAATTCACTCAGGATTTTCCCTCGGGCTGAATCGATTAGGTCTCGCAAGGGATATATTCATAACTGTTTACATGAGTTGTAGCTCCGTGATTTGTTGGAATTATTGTCGTGGGATTAACACTGGTGAGCACGAAATCCAGCGATTCATTTTTCAAGGAGTCACCAGTTGGAAGTACTTACATGACGGCCCGTCACCGCACGCCCGGAAATTCAATGGTCACGTGTAATTTCTCAAACCGCCCCCTTTTCATACCAGATTCTTGCATTATTCTAAATATGGCGGTGAATTTTTACAGCAGAATTTCGATCAAAGAATGACAATTAAACCAATGAAAATTGTCACAATTTTTTTCATTGAAATTGAAATATTATTTTTATTCCAGCTGACATGGCGTACAAATTCGTAAGAACTGGTGTCGTTGGATGAAGAATTATAATTAGAATTTTAATTGAGTGAAGTTAATGCTGAGACACATAAATCCACAATGAATCGTGCATTTGTTGACATTTGAGGAATTCCAATTATTGAAATAAAACATGGCGCTTTCAGTTCACTGAACTGCACCACAGACCGATGCATTACGAATGAAATTGGTGAATTTATTCATTAAATTCTTTACCCGCTCGTTCATTGAAGTTCGAGATGGCGAAACCTCGAAATAATGGGGTAAAAAATAGTCATCCAAATTGGAGCAGCCGTCGCCCGAGAAGTATCTCTTAATTGGCGCGAAAAGTTTGTAATTTTATTATACTCCTTGGAGGCTCTCGTCGCGGGTGGTACGCGTGGTGGTCTGAGTTATACATCCGAATGTATTTTTATTCGACAACGTCAACGCCGGTGTTAAACGACTGACGAAAAGGACGACGACGTACAAAGTCGAGTGGGAAAGACCGAATCGAGAGGGCCAAGAAATGAAATCGCACGAAATACATATGTGGTTGAGTAATTTACGAGGAAACGTGACGAGGTATTGCATCGAGAGAGAATCCTCAGTACTCTTTGAATGTTTTGGATGCATTTCAGAGCTGTCTAGGGTATAATATGAATTGTGAGTGATGTTTCGAAAGAATTGCCAGACGGGCAGAATCATTGTGACGAGATGTTCGATTCGATTGATTACACTGTGGGAAAATTTAGCTGTTCAAATTTCAAATAAAAAAATTAAAATTTTCAACAATTCTTTATTGACTAAATTAACCCTATTTACATATTAAATTGATTTAATTCCCTAAATATCCTGGTGATTCACGATTTTTATGTTGATATGACACACAAATTTTGAAAATTTAGGCAATAATTTTTCTGAACTTTCGATTTATAGGTAATTTAAACTTTCATTGAGAAATGAATTATCAATTTACCATCAAAAATCCAATATTCTGGAATTCAATGGATTAATGAGAAATTTTGTGAGGATTTTTAATTGTAATTAAATTCAGACACACATAATTGAAAATTCAAATGGGTTTATGAAAGAAATTTTAACCAATGCATTACAATAAAAAATTGATGCTTTCATTTCCTCTAATTTCCCCAAAAAAACCCATTCTGTCACTCAAAACTCTCACGCAAAAAAAAAAAAAAAACTTATAACAAAATTTACGCTGACATGTTAAAAAACACGATGAGTTCGATAAAAATAACAATTTCTACAACAGCATCGTAAATAGAATCACCAATTTTTCCAGGTGCACTCTACCAAAAATTGCAGGAAATTTTGATTTTTTAATATAGTGTACGGAATTGAGTGATTCTCTACCTCACAAAGTGCGGAAGAAATCGACCACTGAAAGCAAACCCAACAATTTGAAAATGCAATTCCGGCAAGAAGCATACTTCGATCGGCCAGTGTTTGCACCATTAAACCCGCAATAGAAATGCCTAGAGATCCTGAGTGTTTGCGTGTCTGAATGAAGAACGTGGGTATATCCGCGGAAAGGTGGGTTATCGAGCCTAAATTACAGACAAGAGCGAAACAAGGATAATGGCTATCCGATCCACGTGGCAAGTCCAGTAGAGTTTTCTACAATTTACCCTCCAACCATTATCCATTCTACATCCAAAGCAAATGCCAGGAGGAGCATCCAGCCGTTATCCCCAGTAACTGGACTCAGTGCAAAACCAATCTCCAGATTTGTACCGTGACTTCAAAGAAATCCTCATTTCCCCGCAATTTGACGTCTTCAAGTTCAACATTTAGCTTCAACCCTCACTCCCCTCTCTGATATTTCGCCTGTCTCATCATCATTAATCTGAAAATCACTCAGAACCACTCAAAGACCCGTCGTACAACAAAATAGTCAGCATCACGTTCCCAGGGTCTACTTTTACCAACAAAAATACCATTTTAACATCTCTTGAATTTTTTACCTCCGACTAAATCTCTACTTCTCAAATCTCTGATGACTCCCGACTCGCCCATTCACCACTAGATGGTGCATTTGTCCACGTGTCAAAATTCGCAGTAACTCTACGGATTCGGAAAAGTTAGAACCAAAACCAAGACGACTTGTCGTAATAAAACATATAACGGTCAGTGGTACTTCCCCGTCTTTGTGCCCAAGTCTTTGTTTACTTGCAATTATCGCCGTGAGAGTCACTCGCAGGCCTTTGGCACACGCGTCATTTAAAAATCATTATTACCCGGCAAATGCAAAGAGAAAAAACGGCACTGCGGCATTACCATGAAAATTATGTAAAAATGACGCCTGGGAATGTAACGCGGATGTATATCATGTCATACGGAGATTAATTCATCGTTAATATTACCCAGACGATGCCATTAGACTTGAAATGTTTTTTTTCTCTTTCTGTCGTCTCCGGAGATCTACGGTCATTTAAAGAAATGGCTCCTGAATTAAAAAAAAATCTACTCTCATCTGTTCAGCGAAATTTTTGCAAACTCAATATAAACATGAATTTAGAAAAATATTTTGGTTGAGATTTTAAATGACAGTTAATAAATTGTCACTCCAATTTTTCAGTGGAAGTCGTAGATTTTGAAATGGAGGATCGCCGTTTCTACAGGATGATAATTTTTGAGCCTGTAAAAATTGAAAACATACCATGCTGATGTAGTTTACCGCCGCCGACGGCCTGCTGCAGGTGCCTGTGATGCTGCTGGGGCTCATGCTGATTCTGCTGTAACTGCTGCTGCTGCTGACGAGAATCCCTCGCCATTATAGCAGCTATACTAAAATCCGTGGCGCACGCCCTATTCGAATTGCAGTTATTATTGTTTAAATTATTAAGCAGACTATTATTGGGGGATGGACTGGAGCTCTCATCTCCGTCGTCTCTTCCACAGCCGGATATACCAGTCCCCACAGTAACACCAGACGATTCTGTATCCACACCGCATCTCGGCATTTTATCATCCAAATATCCACGTGACGTTTCCTCGTCGTCTTCCTCACTGCCGGCTCCTCCGCCGCCGACAATTCCACCACCTCCACCCCCGTATGTCGTCAGGGTCAGACCGTTTCTCTTCCTTCCAGTGATACCTCGCGACTCCAGCAACATCACCTATACCCACGACCTCAAATCTTCCACACTCGTTTTTATATTAACAATCCCCTCTTTTCCTCAAATCGAATATCTCACAATCACCGATAACCGAATCACTCGACAAAACTCTCCGTCAATATTCCCACCATATATTCCACTAAGTCGCTCATCCTAATTCTCCAAAATCATCAGTATTTCACCATTGAAAAAAAATCAGGCCCAAAAAATTCCAAAGCAGCTGGTGACAAAAAAAGCGAAACCATCAAAAACCATCCGTGAAAAAAAAAATGGTGGCAGTGACGTTGAGGGGCAAATCCAAATCGCGCTCTCCACTTCCACAAAATCCTCAAATGGAAAATCCACCAGATAACAGCGAAAAGTACCTAACGAAAAACGTTAAGCCGGTAACGCGCGGACAGACGATCGACGCGGGTTATTCGAACCGAGTAACAGACGCAGTTGCCTGACAGACTGACCTGCGCCCCGCGACGGCATGGCTCGCGCTCTTGGACGCCCTCCGTTATTTCTCAACCCTCCCATTCCTCTCCCCCTCTGCCCCACCCCTTTCGCCAATCTGTTACCCACTTTTTTCCCCACCCTAACTCTCACTCAATATATACCTCTCCCTCTCTCCCTCTGGTACAAAAGACACACACCATTCACCGCGTAACTGCCTTCAACTGTGGATGTGAGAGTATTGATACGACTTCCCAACCAAGGGGGAGTGGCACACAGGGGATAGCCAGTCTCTCAGCTCCGCCTCTACCATCAGCACTCGGTATTTAGGCCCCACCCACTCAACACTATTGCGATACAGGGGGGTTTATAAAGGGAATAGAGTCAACCTCTCTCTTCAGCACCCGCCATTTACCCCCCTTGCCCATCCCCTGATCAACCGTCCTTCTCCACAACTTCCTCCACCTCATCTACCTCATCCACCTCATCCACCTCCTCCACCCCCTCAGCCATATCACCACCACTACTGTGGCCATCAACTGGCAAGGGCCCCCGGGTTTTCGCGCAAAGCACAGCGTGTACGTGCGAACGTTCACGGATGGTGACCCTCGTCTCACTTTTCCACATCGCCGGCTTCTCATACATCCCCATCCTCTACCCCTCTCTCTCATTCGCTTATTGAGCTTTTCTCAAGCTTTATACTTTATACTTTAGCGAAACCTCCACCATCCCTCCCCTCGACTTGCCTCTGACACTTCCACTGATGCACTGGAGAGTATTATGGTCTCGTACACACCATCCCCCAGGTATACACCAGCTGCCACTGGAGGGTGGGTGGGAGGAAGATGTCGGGGTGCGCAATTGCTGACAGAATACTCTCTTTCGCGAGGGGGTGGCTGCGGAGTGAGTGAGTAGCAATTTATTGTTTTAGGGTCGTGGAGTTTAAAAGACTGCGGGAGGAAAGGGGAGAGGTGGAGGGGTGGGTGGAAAGGTATGGCGGTGGTTATTGTGGAAATTCGTGGAGATTCGAGTTTTTGCGGGGAGAAATAATATTATTGGGTAATTATGGAAAATAGAAAATTCTCGGGAACAGAAGAATTAAAGTTTAGGGATACATGAACTTTTTGTTGGAATTTCATGGAAATGTGAGTTTGGTCCTGGGGGGTTAATTCTTTCCTGATCAGATTCGTAAAGATTTTTGAAAAAATTTCTTGGCATTTGTGTAAACTGAAAAATTGAAACCGAACACATCTCAACGAAAAAACAAAGTCCTCTGAATTTTTAATGCTCAGATTCTCTTCTAAATATTTTCCCTGAAAATTTTATTCCCCCAGAATAATGAAGCATGACGCAACACACTTTAATAACGGGCCAAAAAATGATAGAAAATTTTCGACGAACGGAAAAATGCTAGAAACGGAAAACAAAAAAATTCAGTGACAATAACCTATAATTAACGAATGGGAAACGGTTTATGAAAGGCCACTATGCGGCAAAGTTTGAAAGGAAAAGGCGAAATGATCCGAAACTAATGCGAAGTATATACCGAGCAGAAGTTGGCAAATCGGTAGCCAGATACCTGTGGACGCGCTGCTGAGTATCGCTAATCGTTGGTAATTACTCTCTGAGTGTTGTTGTACGAATGTATCAGTGGTAACGAATGTAAAGAAAAAAGTGTAAAAATAAGTGTTATTAATTTTCTTCTACGAAGCTTACCAGCACGCCTACATCATTCGTATCTTGTCTCTGTCGCTAAAAGCCAACAACTCTATTCCTCTATTTTCTTTTTCAAGTAGAAGGAAAGAGGAAGGCCTTTCCGCTGTGTACACACTCCAAGCATAAAGATGTAATACTAAAATCTCAATGGTGCTTGTTTACGTTGTGCCCCGTTGCAACCCTTTGAAGTGCTCTTTTTCAAAAAGTCTCTCGCAGATTTGCCAAACGTTAACGACACGGACATTTCGATCGTTACATTCAAGTAATACCTGATGATTCTGGTATGTTAATAATACCGGGGTTGTGACTTAAATTGTCGGTTTCCAGTGAAAAATGGAATAACAATCGGCGCTGTAAAAAACACGATCTGGCGGAACAGCTAAACGACCGGAAATGTTGGATATGTGACCAGACGTTCTTTTCTTTCAAACAAATCTTCCCACTTTAATGTCAATTCATACAAGAAAAGAACAAATTACCATATAATCACACTCTCAGAAAAACAAAATTTAATGGACTGTTAATTATTGACTGCACGGAGAGAAAAATCTATTAATTTTTATATTGTGATTCCGATAAAAATTACTGTGCTGCCTTACAATCTAGGTGTAAACTGCAGGCCTGAGAAAAATTACTATGCCATGCAGTAACATTTCTTCGTCGGCCGAGCAAAACTTCGTTATCGGCCAAATAAAAATTCATAGTCGTCGCAACAGTTACCATTGTTAAATTCAACTTCGGCAAGAATCGGAAACATTCGACGTTCATCGCTAACCAATCATATTGGGTTAAAAAATGTTTGGAGAAAATGCTGTGTAGCACAGTAAAAATTAAAAGAGAGCACAATAAAAAATACCGATCTGGATAGGAATTTTTGAAGGATTTCTATCAATTTTTCTTTCAAACTCAAACAAAAAATGATAGACCTTCAAATTTTATAGTGCTGTTTAGTAAATTTTATGGAGCCACACATGATTAATTACGGAATGTATAAGAAAATTTGACATATTGATGGTAATTTTTATTTGTGAATGAAAGAAGTTCTAGTATTCTAGCATTTTGCACCACGATTGTAGTACTCGGCACAGTAATTTTTCTTGGCCTTTTCTCTCCGTGTGAGAACTGAGAAATTATTTCAAGTAAATAAATAAATTTTATCTTCTCTTCTCTCCTATAATTATTCGTCAAATATCTCTCAACTCCTCCCCTAAAATTATCAACATCCAAAAGCCGACGATATTTATTCATAAGAAAACAACATTCTCTCGGACAAATTAAGGGTATCGTTCCTCTGGGTGCATTTTCCCCAAAAATTCTCATTCAACGATAAGAAATCACATCGCGATAACACGTGTTAACGCAAACGTATGATAATGAGAAAAGTTGACATTATATAATCATCCTGACTATGCGAGAGGGATAAAAATCAGTGGCCCTCCGGGCACCAGCTCTTTTGTGTATTGATCCCAGGGGTAGATTTCTCAAACATCAAATGCACCTTTATCCACAAGACTCCCCTCTCGTTAATCTAAAAAACCATCGACAATTCGAGGAATGGATTTAAGTATCTCCGAGTGTTGAGTAAGAATGAGTTGAGAAACTGAATTATTCGGACAATGAAATGTCACACGGATTATACAACACACCAAGTGGCTCATTTAACAGGTAGGAGCTACTTCTGTATATCGGATATTGTAATATATATTTCATTTGCTACCTTGTGGGTTAGGATGGAGAAAAAATAGAGGTACGAGTCAAAACTCTAATCTTCTTAAGGCTTGACGCTGATCCGGACAAATCGCTGCGACGTTACGCGGCACTTACCTTTGGAACTTTGGGCTTTCGATACGTAGAAGTGAATAGATGAAGAAGAATAAAAGCATCAGGGAGTGAAGTGGTCGAGATTTCGATGGATGCGATTGATAAAATTGAAAGGAGGATCGTATCGCGTGAGAAGTGCTGAAGATACTTCCCATTTGTTGTCCACCATGACTTCTGAAATGTCCAGACTTTATCCATTTTTTCTTCTTGCCATTACTATTTCAGTGACCTACACAATTGTTGAGGGTTAATACAATTGACTGCATCATGCCTAGAAAATATAACCGATTTTTCATTTCTCCTACTCATACTGTCCTCTCAAAAATTTATTTAAAATATTCAATAAAAATTGCGGAACTCAAGTGCGCTTACCAATTATGGAAGTAACTATAGTTTCTTATAGGATAATTTACGTGGCGGCAAAAAAATTCGTATGAGTTACGTAAAATTTTCCTCAATCATTTTTCACTTCGGATGTACAGACAAACTACGTAATTATGATTGAATATTTCTTTCTGCGTATTCGCAGAAGATTGAGGTAATATATTGGTTGTAATTGAACAATTATAGATATTGTGAATACGAAAGAAAAAATTAAGACTGACAGTCTACAAAAAAAAATCCGTAAGCACTGAAAATAAATCTGAACATAAAACAAATCTGCTTGCATCCAACAGATGGTATTATCCCCTATCGCGTGACAAATATTGGACCTTTCCCGACGTTTATCTCCTCAATGAACCCTGAAATAATCAACAAAGTAGATAATTCCAGCCCAACGGCATATCATTGTTAAATAAAAGCTGATAGATTGAAAACGACACTGACTTCCTCCGAACTCCATTCAAAGGGCTATTAGCAAGGAGCTCCTTTGCGATATATCTATCGTGCCCTGAGATATCACGCGAAAAACCAATTTCTCCCAAATTGATGAAACGATGGAGCTGATCAAAACACCTCATCTCAACATTAGAATTACAATATCATAACAATAGGGTAGTAACCTTCTTCATCATATTTGACAGGCGGTGTGAGATAGTTACAGAGTCGGCAACTTCAAGAGTTGCCGAAGCTTAGCGATACTTAGGACGATTGCACCTCGAGGGGTTGATTTTCGTATCACAAAATTGAGGAGATGCCTTTGGGAATGGACACGCGTGCCAACAGTCTCGTTCTGACGATTCAGCTACTCCGTCGAATGGTTGAAAAATATTTTATCCATCGTGGACGAGTTAAACGAGCTCGCGTGACATCCACACACCAATAAGCTGCAACCAGTCCAAACATAATACGAAAAAAGCTCTTTGACGGTAGCCGCTGGCAGGCGGTAATAAAGCAGAAGCGGACATCAGACGGTTCTTTTTTTTTTTAGCTTCTTTTGAGGGATAAAGATGGATAATGCGACAGTTGTCTCGGTGACTGATTCGTGATGGGCACACTTCCAGGATTCCCCAGATGGCGGGGAGCGAAGGCTTGGTAAATGCTCAAAATTCTCTTGTCCCACGTGACCATAACCGCCACCAGAGATGCAACCGCTGCAGGGCTCAATCCCCACGATTGTCTGGTCCTCTCACTCGACCAACTCTCTTGTGAGTACCCTGTTAATCAGCCTAAACGATCATATGTCAGACTCACTTCACGAATATTTTCTCCATTAGGAGATAGTCGTTACTTCCACATCGGGAGAAATATGTTCAATGAAATTACCAAATTTCACTTGAGCTTACACCGAGAAAAAAATTTAACTGTATTGAACTTTATTTTTATTTTTCAATCAGATAAAACGGATCAGGTGAATACTCTTAACGAAATATTTACCGGTGTAAAATGTTATTGCTGAGAATTATTTGATGTACAATTTGATCTAAATATCATTCGAGGATTATATTCTCTCCTGCTGCCGAAAAAAAACACCCGCCATGTTTATGACAGCTTACGGATTGGAATTTTTCAGTCCGTTTTCGTGTTTACAAAATGGTATGGAAAAAAATTCCACCCATGCTAGTGTTATTAGCTTCGTTATAAAAACGTATGCAATACTGTAGGTCAACTTACTAAACGAGACCCGTCAAAACTCCGATGATGGATCGATCGTTATACCAAATGCCGTTTTTGTTGGGAGTTTCGAGTCCTAGGCAGCAAGCCTCAGTGAGTGAGCGCGTATATAACGCACGTCATTGCGGTATGGTTGGAATAAAATTGCAGTAAATTCAGCGGTACATTTCTGTCTCGTATGTCGGATTTTCTCTCGCAAACCAACTCTCGAGTTAATTTTACGAGGCTACCCAATGCGCCAGTCTTGGACATTTTTGTTGGGGCATTGCAATCATAAATTAAAAGGGTGGATTCCATTCATTCAGTCGAAGACGTTGAGGTTATTTTACCAAGTCGATACGGTAGGTCGTCACATCCATTTGAACAAAAATTTTATTGTAACATTCGGGTTGAGAATTGGTACCCGTGGATAGTTGCATTTCACCTGCGGATTATTTATCACTGAATATCTGGTAAATAAAGAGAAATGTAGAAATTTTCATTAAGATATTTTTGCACTGCGATATGTGACCGTAATAAAAGATTTATTTTTAAATCTAGCTATCTACCCGCATTTTGAAGATATTCCTAGATATTCATCGAGTATCTTTAAAAAATTAATGTTTAATGTCGATTAGCCATGCATTAGTAAAAACATTAATTTTGGTGAATATCGATTGACATTGTAAGACAATTAAATCCATTGAAAAGCGTGACAATTCGATGAGCAGATAATATGAAAAATATAATCTTGTCGAATTCCCAAGATGAATCACCACTTCCATGAGCAATAGACCCTGAAATTGAATTGATGTCCGAAGTACAGAAAAATCCCTTTACAGTCGCTCTCATTTTAGTCGCAGTTCTCCGCAATTTCTTTTTTCGCGTATCTTTCGGGTCCTCAACTCTACTACCTCCGGGGTACAAGATGTCAACAATCCATTATTTCATTCAGTGAGGGAGTGAATTCTGGGCAAAATAAAGCTGAAATGGTATATTTCGTAACAAGTGCGGAAAAGTAATTTTTCGTGTGTAGGTTTACAGCCCGAGGCCAGTATAATCTCACATGCCAAAAATAACTTTCTGCACTAGTTGGTAATAATATATTCGCTGTGAGTTGCTGAAAAGTGAGTTCTTCGCACATCATGATGAAAAATAAATTTCTCTCGTCTTCGCATTTGCTATGAAAAAAATTCACTTTAGGATCGCAGCAGGCGCGTGGTGGGGGTAGTTGCATATAATCCGATTCCCTAAATTCACTTCCCCTATAGCCCCATGCACGCGATTATAACGGCAGTCTACTGTAGTAAAATAGGAGAATTTCTAATGGTGTGAGTAATCAATTACCTGAAAAGAAATATTAATCAATTTATGCAAGGGAAAGCCACTGGTCGTTAGCCAAATGAATTCCTGCAAAAGACGTAAAACATACGGAAGTAGATAGTAAATCTGTTATTACGCATTCAATAGACATCCTGAGAGCAGTTAATTGTGTGTGGCCACAGCAGTGCCACATCAATTAACCGGACGAATAAGGAGATAATACTTACCGAGGAGAGAAGATTTCTGAGGGGAGAGAAAACTTGAGGCATCACAGTTGGCACTCGAATCCACAGAAAGTCCCCCTTGAGAAAAGCTTTGTGTGGTTATACGACAAACCCTTGAGCCCAACAAACGTTCCGTGGAATTAATTGAGCACCAGAGGAGAGAATGATAGATATTTCTTTCACTTGATCCGCCCTTAATTCACTTCCGTTTCACACTAAACTAAATTGGAATATTCGGGATATTTATTGATGATATTTCCGGTCTACCGCCTGCCGATGCCGGCGTTAATTATCGATGATGTTTTTAATTAGGTTATGGGGGAAAACGTCGGGGAACTGCATAATTATTCAGCATATCCCCGGGAAAGTACATTAACAAATGTTCATTCTGCAGAATATACAGATGCCAGAAATTTTCAGAGTGGAAAAAAATTTATACTACTATTTATCCTGACGATGTACCTACAATTCTAATAATTTTTATCTGCAAGACATTCTTTATAATATTCTTTTCGACAATTATTTTTCATGAGAATCATACAAGTTTGAATTCAATCGCAATTGAAGACAGTCTCTACCTCTTTCATGTAAACTAATCATTCACTTTTCAATGAGAGCATGAGTTTTAATTAAAAAATCTCTCAATTAACAGCCTTTCATTTCTAAAAGCTCTTTTATATTCAATCTTCTGAAAAAATCTGGCGAGTGCCTCCGCAAAAAAAAAACTCGCAGAATTCATAGAAAAACAACTCCAAGTTCTGTATATTATAGATGGAAACTTATATGGTACATCCTGGGATATAAATATGATGTAAATAAATGATGAGGTGGCCCTTAAGGGAGGCTGATAGTTAAGGGGTGGGGGTAAGAAGTGTTATGAAACATAATTAGCGGCCGCCGCCACTGACTCGCGATGATTACAGGGCGGTGTGCAAAAGTCATGGTATAGAGTGAGGAGGAGGGGGAGGTTGGTGTGGGGTTGAGGAGGGGCAGGGGGAGGGGGGGTGGAATGGAGAAAAGGGGAGCGGATAGAGGGATGAAGAGGGCAGAGGGGATAGATTTCCTTGGGCACGAGGCCTACCGGTCACTCTGGGCCCTTTCTCTTCCTTCCTCTTTCCCTTCTCACACTCACACTCACCCACATGCATTTCTCCTACACACAAAGGACCTAATGGTCGCCAGCAGCAGTAATTGGTGCCGCCAGGTAGGCGGGATCGCTCTGCAATCTCTTCTTGTTTGTATCCCTTTTTTAACCCTTTTTTTTATTGATTCCCCTCGCTCCAATAAAACCCTCTCATCTCTTTCCGATTTTTAATATCCTTTGATTTAAGGGATAATATTGTTTTCTTTCGTGAGATACGGGTGAGTGGTGCCGCATGTTCGATGCTCGTCCAGAGGGAAATTCCGCAATGGCGCGGTTTCTCCCCTCTTAGATGAAGGAACGGGATCATAACTCTATGCAAAATGGCTATCGACGGTTAAGGAGATTTTTTGGCACAGAGTTCGGGGATTCACAGGAGTGGCGCCACTGGTCGGAGAAATGTGAGAGAAATGTTTGAAATCGGTTGACCGGAGGTGATGTTCTTTTTCAAAAGTCCAGATGTAACGAATAATGGCCGAGACTGGTTAAAAATGGAATTGTTTATCTATTGTATATATAGGACAAAGAAATGGAAAATTAATGATCAATAATGAGAAATGACGACGGCGTGTTTTGGAAAAATATAAAAATATGTTATAGCTTAGACATAAGTTACATCCAGCAAATTAATTTGTACGGAAGTTAGACAAGCCGAAAGCTGAGACGAGAGCCTCTTGATATCGATCCGAGTCTCGTTGTTGGGCCGCAGGTGACGCATCTGAAACTTTTTCTGAATTGTCAATTTACTCGGTTATACCAACCGCTACACTCCACCAAGATTTTGCATTATAAGGAGGGCATATCCGTTGAGCCGTCCCATGTAAATCATCCTGAAATAAAAAGACCAGTCTGTATCCCCGGGAAAAAAGAGCATTCTCGTGTTTAAGCGTAAAGTGTCCCCTAAACTCTCAATTTTTATCCCGCAGAAGGAGAATAACATGAGTAACAGAGGACAACTTCAAACTCCCGTTTCAAACTCATGATCGAAGAGGGGGAATAAGTACTATCGTTGAAACTTTGTACTCAATTACACTGTTGGAATTTTTTTTGTACCAGCTAAGTGCGCTGTACCACAAATAATAACTCGTATTCTAGAATTGAGATGTTTGTACTTAGCATATACGTCAGACTGATAGTTCCGTAGAAATTAAAATACTATCTGAATGGTTATTATGACAGGTTCGGCAATATTTGCTTGAAAGCCTTCGAGGGTAATAGAATAGAAGGAATAGAATCTTTGAGAGACGTCCCGAAATTCGTAAATGATTATCTGTCGTGACTGGCACCACCTTTTCTAAATTTCCTAGAGTATAACAGAATAACAGATTGTGATAATTTTAGACTGAATTTTTTTTTATTGATCTTTCAATTTTGTTTGAAGGGTGTATTGGGGGTGGGTAGAAGGTCTGAGGCAACATTACAAGTAAAATTTGGTATTCGGTACAACATGACAACATGGTGCGTTATCAGAATTATTGCTGGCTCTCGGTAGGGCCCTTCCTCCACTGTCTCGAGGTATAATACCGCGCGTTAACATTCGTGGGGCATCCGTGCAAGCTGTGGCCGGACGTCGGGTTCGTCGTCGTTGGATTTTGTCCTAAACCGCAGAATAGCACGGCTTCCTTCCCACTTGCCCTTACAATTCTCTCCATCACGGTGTCCCGGGTGTTTCGCCCTTCAGCAGCAAAACACTCCCTCCATTTCTTGGTTTTAGCTCTTTCTGTCTCACCTCACGTACGCATATGTCGCCGAATACGTCGAGGGGAATTGCTTCCACTGTACCATCTACATTGTCCTCTTCGTCTGCATCACGTGTCTCTCGTATATTAAATATACCTATAGCTAACATTTTCCCAGTGGCACTGCGCCCAAATCGTGGTACCACCAGTATTCAATTGGTTGGGGCTGCCCAATTCAGAGCTTGAAATTGACGTTACTCACTTTGGAATTGACTCGCCACTTTCCAATGCCGAGAAATCAATGCTGTAGAAGAATTTGTGGGATGCTTGGGTATGCACGCCTCATCTTCGTTTTTTGGCCGAGCACTGCTGCTTTTTTTTATTGGTTTTTTTTTCATCACGCAGGCAATGTTGCATTCACTCACCACCTAGATGATAGTCAAAATGAGAAACCGAAAAGAAATGAAAAGAAATATTTCACCGGGACAGCTCCAGGGACCGATTTAGGGTCGTCCGGAGAGAACGAGAGGAGATAAACATTTTTTTTGGCACGGGATGCCCCAAAGATTGTAAGGGCATTAGTCCATAACAAGCCGTGGAGAATCACTTGTTTTGACAAACTTTGATTTAAAATCCAAAACCTAAGGATTAAACAGTTTTTACGGTGAAAACGCCTGCGAATTACACGCTTCTGCCTTTAATCCCTGATTTACGAGGTTGGCGCGCGCAAGCCTCACGATACAGAGGGTTGGAGGGGGTGGGCAACTCGACGAGGCCTTTGATCCTGGATCCCAATCCCCGTGGAGAATTTAACTGTTGGCAAAATTGAAGTGAGACAGAGACTGAAGGGTCCCACCCCCTTGGCTCGTGCCGCTATCCCCCTTGGAATTTTTCAACCCCCTACCCCCTACCCCCTCCTCGAATCGTTAGTTTTTTTATTTGTCCAGATATCTCTGGTGACTCTTCCTTTGAAAACGTATTAGCTTAATTCACATATATGATGGGTACAGCAAGCGTGACGAAACTCTTCAACGACTGGGATGCGTGCCGATAACTCCCCACAATAGAAAATTTCATTCATCCTAATAAATCGTTGTCTGGGGATTGTTCAGGGGGTGGGACAGCATTTAGTCAACACTCGTTTAGTTCGGAAGTTGGTGGAGATTCATCACGCAGATAAAAATTTATCAAAAAATTAACTTCTAAACGATTGTGAATAAAAAAAATGAAATATTTGTAAAATATTTTATCCATTTAATGCCGTTATAGGATCGATAAAAATTAGAGAACAAATGCTTTTATATTTTAGTTTAAAGTTTTTTCTTAGTGACTTCCGTAATCGGTACGCGAACTTACTATCTTTGTCTCTGTTAAAAAAAACTGTTCACCGCAAGTAGCAGAAATGGGATGAGCTATGTCTGAAGAGAGACAGGAAGAAATAAGATCCGACGAAATGCATTTCAAGCGTTTTATCCAATTTGAAAGCTTAAATATTCCCAAGCACGGTGTAATGAAGCACGTACGAGTCGGGGGAGGCCAGCAGCCAAAGTAAATTGATTCGAATTAGTTCCCAATAGCGTGTAATCGCGCGTTGGCCGCGAGACCGTACCGCGCGCATATCAGGTGATGTCCAATATATCTATACGGTTTTGAGAAAGACCGGTGCTTCGGCCATCGCTCCTCCTACTTTGCCGTGGAATACCTCATTATATACCTCGCCGCCTAATACTTAGGTCGATAGGTGATATAACGCTGGAATTATTGCCTTGGCACCACTGCCTGACCCAGCACGTACGCGCGTCCACCTTCGCTCATCTTTTTTTTTTTATTCCACCACAGCCAACCCCGTACACACATTCAAAAGAAAAAAATTATTTTCCCCAAATATCCATTTACGTCAGATATGCATTCAATCTTTTAATATTGCACGGGACTGATTGCATGCTATCAGCGCGGGGTATTCAAATTTCCAGCCTCTAATATGAACGCATAGCGATCTATAAGTCGACCGATCAGTCTCATTTTTTAGATATATAATGAAAACTGTCTTATGTGTGTCTTCTGAAAAACTGGGTCGATTAGAGATGATAAATGAGATATCTTTATGTGTCACGAATATATTCTTAAAAATTTGAAAAATGTAGAGTTGGTTCAATATGTATTGGATACTTTCCAATTTTTAGAGCATTATTCATCTAGAGCAATGAATTTCTTCAAAATCAACACTACGTGAAAAAATCAATCAATATTAGCGAATACCTCTTCGATTCTCATGTTCCCCTGATACTTTTTAAAAATTTCGATTTTTTAAATTTCCGTGGATACCTCCTCGATTTTCATGTTCCCGTGATACCTTTTCAAAAATTTCGAATTTTTCAATTTCAGCGAATACCTCCTCGATTTTCATGCTCCCCTGATACTTTTTCGGAAATTTCGATTTTTCAAATTTCCGTGAATCAAACTTTTCCTCATCACCATCAATTTCACGGAAGCTTTCAGCGATAAACAATTCTAACTCTTCCGGGTATTCCCACTGAAGCGTTAAATAGAAAAGGGGCCAGCTGTTTACTGTCCCCTTTCCCCCTCGATCAAGTGGGTAAAAAAGCCAATACGATAAATAAACCGTAAAAAAAAACGACTTCCACATTAAAAATTCGATCGTGAGAGGCGTTGAGCATAAATTCACGCTGTAGATCGTTAAAAACACGGTGGATATTAATTCCCGCATCCGTATGAATTAATACAAGAATTCCAGAGGATACAGCTCCTGGAAATTATTAATGTATTCAGAGTTTTAGCCTGGTCAGAAAAAAATAAAGAATAAATGATAAAAGTGGGGAGATTTCACTGTGGGATCAACACCCGTTAGATCTCCTTCTTTGTGTATGAGGAGAATTGAACAGTATAGAAATTACTATCATGATAGGAGAGAGCGATCGTCAAATCAAATTAAAAATATCATCTCAAAATCTCCATTACTCAATCGATACCTCAATAAATACCCTTTCAAAATTCAATTAAACAAAATAAATTAAATTAAATTAAAATGCACTAACTGCTGGAAACTGTAGATTAGTGGTTTTATAAATAAAATTCTTTCCTTTTAAATTTGTTTCAAGCATAAAATATATTATTAAAATAAAAAATATACATAATAAATATATAATATGTAACAAAAACTAAAAATTAAATATTTACGAAAATTTGGTAACGGTTATAGTCGCTGGACTCCACACCGCTGGAAAAATTACCGAAAAATTGCATGAAGGTTCCGTCGTCGTGGAAAATGGCGGAACCTGAAACTTAACGGGAGTCCCACGTAATTTTTCGGTATTTTTTCTGAGCGTGTGAAAATACCAAGGAAAGATAAGCTATTAGAATACGTCAGACACCGATCAAAACTGGATATGAAGGAGTCACGAGCGTGTGGATGTTCTGGAGAAGAAATGGAAATGAAAATGATAAAAAAGGAGATGTATGAAAGACCACTGGTAGCCTGGATGGTTGTTGGGTTAAAAGAGGGTGGGCCCTGACGAGTGGCAGGTTGTACCCGGAATACCCACCGCCGTGCAACCGCTCAGTGGGGTCTCTCTTTCTCTTTCTCCTCTTCTTATTTCTCAAGTACCAGAGGATGGCACAACTTTGATCTTATCTAACGTCTTTTTTTTTTCAACCCTGAGCAGGGGGATAAAAGCCAATGGCCAATGCCAACTGCGATGATACCCCGTGTACGAGAGTGTCAGTAGGCACTTCTTCGAGGTCTCCGCGTTCTCTTTTCTCACTTTGATTTTTTTTTTTTCATCAGTCGGTTATTACTTTAGATAACTCCCGGGGATAAATCTGGGAATTGAATCTCTTTCATATTTGACGAGCGACTGAGAAAAATTTATGGTAACATCTGACAAAATTTACAGAACTGTTATCGAATTTTGTCTGTGAATTTCGTAATTTTTAATTGAATTCCCAGTGAATAATTGAAATATCAATTTTCATTGAGCTATTCCAATGTAATCAGCTTAATGTTAATTAAAAAAATCTACATCAACCATATTTTCTATGATTTTTATTTACCCTTTGCTGTTGTAAATCGAGTGTTCAATCAATGGGATTTGGAAAATTTAGAATAGTAATATATATTAGATAAATTTCTTAGATAATATTTCCAAAAACGCGAGCTTTACGGACATGGATCATTGCCTGTTTCTCTCGGTCTTATCAATATTTGATTATAATTTGATTTCCATAAGAATGATACCTGAAAATTGGGGATGGAATGCGATGATAAGAAGACGGTGATGGTTGCCTTGATGGGGGCTTGGTTTGGTTGTTGATCTGGGGTTATGTGCCTCCTGGTCCTCTTTCTTGGTCGATCGAGGGGACAGTGACGTACCCCCCGGGGAGAGGGAACCTGGGTGCGTTTATACCTGGGGATAGTAGATGCCAGGGATTCGTAAATGCCACACGTGTTCATTTCGATCCACCAATTGACCATTTCACTGGATAACTCTTATCTTTCCTCCCCCTTTCCTTTCCTACCCACCCAATCATCACGTCACTATTTCATTTAATTTATATTTAATATTCTTCCTCAACTCCACGATAATTTATTAGTTTTGGGCCGTTGCTTTTGTTCTGAAATTCTCGTGAAATGGTGATTGTACGTAACGTATAGTGATTATAAAAATGAGTTAGTTAATGCATTGGTGTTTGGATACGTGTGTGGTGTATGTAGAAATTCTACATCCTATGGATGGGATATAACGAAGACGATGACAGCAACGATGATTTAACGACGAGACCGGTTAATGGCTGTGAGCACGGCACCCACTGGTCCAAGGCTATTCTTCAAAAACCATTCACAACACACACACTACTTGGCTTGAATGTGGTACCCCCGGTGGGGGCCCAGCACATCAAAATTCTACTCTCTCACTTTTTTTCATCGGTTAAGGGCATTCTCTCTTTTCACCAGCGGGACCTGGGTGTTTTACCCCCTGTGGATACCATATCCACATCGCATCGTTTCTCACTCCCCCCACTCTATCATGTACGTGAAAACGTCGTTTTCGTACCCCTTGTAACTCCACTTTATGGGAGCATTTACTATTATAATCACTTTCCGGGGGAGACCATCGAGATGAGTTCAATCAACTATTTTTCGGATTCACCATTTCCCTACTACTTTGGTGAACATTTACAGAAGTAAATTTACAGAAGTATTTGGGGAAAAAATTATAGGCATATGATCAGGGGAAATTGAAAAATTTCATGATTATTAGGATTTACAATTGAATTGGTAATTAGACTGGGTAAATACTTCGTTGTAATAATCAATGGGTTCCGTCAAAACTGTTCCACAAAAATACGCAAAATCCAATCTATTGTTAGCAATCCGAAATCATGACAAAATTCGTAATTACAGCACATCAGATGCGTAACCTTTTAAAC
>NW_011887764.1:182249-184375 GCF_000806365.1 Fopius arisanus | reverse complement strand
TGGATCAACTTGATTTAATGCCGGATTATGACTATTTGTGGGCTTTTCAATGTCACAGGAGTGGAAATAATCGATTGCATCAGCTTTAATTGTTTACCGTTGAAATCGTCGAACAGTTTTTTGATCATTCAGATGCAAATGGCGATGTTGACACACGAGAAAATTATTAAATTCCATAGTATTAACTATGAATTAATAGTATTAACAGACACTGCATGATCGTCACGGTCGCCGGTCGCCAATTATTTGCCATTATTTTTCTCGAATTACACTCATCTATTTTTTATTAATTTTCTGCTTGGGGTAAAACGATTAGATGCAGTAAGAAGAAAAATGTCTGTTGCCAAATAAATAGCATTATGCTTATAAATATAATAATATTGTCAAAATTAATTTTCTTACGTAGAAGAGAATCCGCAATTTGCACAAGTATTCAGGGATTAAAGAGTAATTATTTCAATGGCCCAAAAATGTAATTTCATTTTATAATTTCATTGACTCAGCTAAAACCTACTTTACATACGCGTAGTAAATATTCTCAACGGCAGACATATTCTCTCAATGTAAGCGGTATAAAATTAATACTCGTAATTAATAAATATTCATCAATTCTGTTGATCATATTTTGTTGATCATATATTATGATTGGAATGACGCTAGAACCGCTGAGGGGAAATGAGATGAGAAATTTGATTCTGGAAGGTGTAAAAAAAGGAAATGTATAAACCAACGCAGGGTCATTTGTCGCATTAATAATTATAAGAAGGTGTGACCCCTCAGTCTACCATTGCTACACCTCCACGGACAGCGATATTTATGCATCTCACGGTGCGGCCCAGGGTGTCGTTGTAGCGCGACATCACCCTGTGGTACGTTCTCGCGCATCCCATAGCCACGGGGGGGCGACGTAAACTAACCGTCGGTTAATTATTGTCCTCATCCAGACCGCAGAAGACACCTCACCCCCAAGGATGTCACCTTGGACACACAAACCTCCGTCCTCCTCATCCTCCTCATCCTCCTCATCCTCCTTATCCTCCTCCCTTTTGGACCCTCTGCACCATCCAAAAACCTCTGGGCCACTCCAGCAACCAACTACCGTGCTAGCATTCAATTAACTGCCTCCTGAATTATGGCATTGTCTCCATAAATGAATTCCCAGTGTTTAATCCAAACTCCAGAGAGGTTAAACCACCATTAACCTCCCACTAAATCCATACCCCCGAGTTATTTCAATCGTATCGTAATAATTCTCCAACATCTATTCGTCAATTTCTTAGAAAACGGAAAAACTTTATTGCTACTTCACGCGAATCTTTCGTTAAAAAAAAACAGTCGCGTGGACAGACTACAGTTCCTTTTGCAGTACGCAGACAAATAATATGAAGTAAAGATTATTTAATAATTCACGTAATCCGAAGGGAGGAATAATTTTTCCGATGTTTCATAGACATTTGTGAAGCTCATTACTGAAATTATCATGTAATTTTACCTGAACAAGTAAAATCTCAAGGAAATTCCCAACTGATGTCTCAAAATTAATTGAGTAATTGAAAATTTCGGAATTCTGAGGTGCGCAAAAACGAAAGGTCTTTATATGAATAGTGTAAGTGTTCATTGAAAATAGGAGAGCTTATCGTTTTGTCCGGAAAATTGATTATTTATTGCTCTCATTATTTATTTGGGAATAATGACGATGATATTACTATGTCTGGACGTAAAAGTCTATCGATGGATGTCTCGGGAAATGATTACCTCAAATAGATATGTTAAATTCACATTTGCACGGCTGAACGCTAACGACGAGATTGGACAGAATCGCATGAGCAATTATCGCGGTATTAATTATTGGAGGACAGTTATCTCCAAACGTCTCTAAGCCTGATTGACGTATCGACTGACTATGAATTTTAGAACGACCGTCTCGACGTCGTCTACCGATGGGCGATTCTCCAATCGAGAAGTCTAATTGCAACCGAAATTTTTCAAAATATCCACCGACTAATTTCCATCACCTCATTAACGAATATTCAAAAATCAAATTTAAATAATTAAATTAAAAGATCCCTAAATTTATAAAACTCACAATTAATTCCTGAATTATGAATTAATTAGTTTAACCTTCT
>NW_011887764.1:139047-180614 GCF_000806365.1 Fopius arisanus | reverse complement strand
AAACGCTCATGTATTCTGGCAACACCTTCAACATGTCAGATACAATGGCCATGACCACTATTTAAAAATGATGTTTGTACTCGAAGTTTGTAACAAAAAAATCTGATATTAACAACAATGTGTAATGAAATTTTACCAGAATTTTTTATTGACAAATGAGACATGAGAGAATGAGAAAAAAAATGTGGAGAATTCAGGCAATAATTTTCTTATATTGTCAAGCTACTGAAAAATCAATTTTGATTAAACATAACTGAGAATTGACTAGCGCGAGGTGAATTTTTTTTACAAAAATAATTTTTCTCTTCTGAGTACATATAATTATTGGCATACATATTTATTCCGCGGGGGTGGGTGTCGCCATCTGGCGTTTTCAGGAGTTTCTGGCCATTTGCCAGGACAGGTATATACAGGTATATACAGGTATATACAGGTATATACTGATATATAGAGTGGAGGTATATGAAGGAGGACTTACCCAGGGCGACACGATAAATCGCGAGGAGCAGGCGCAGAAGAGGGGTCGTGTCTTCGACAAACGAGTGTGAGACCACAGAGCTGTTTTGGGGTGGATATTGCTGGGGTGGGTGGAGGTGGTTGCGGGGTGGTTTAGCCGATGGAGTCGAGTCCTCCCGTCGATGGTGGGGAAAGACACAAGATTGGATGGAGTCAGACAGCGCTTATGGAGTCCTTAGGAGCAACCCCCTGAGACAAACTTGTGACGGAGAGAATTTTCTCTTCTCCGCGGCAAGTGAATAGACCGGAAAAGATGGAAAAAATTATCACGAGTTTTTTTACACCGGTTTTTAGTACTCTCGTGGGAATATACAGAATCCACCACCTATCACCCAATTATCAAATTTTGTATTTTTGTAGAATATGCGGTTTTAGGTTTGATTACTTATTATACGAGAAAAAAATTACGCGTTCGTAAGGCGACGGATTTTAAGGAAAATTATAAAACGCGTTTTCTAAAAGGAAAATATTTCATGACTTCTTGGAAATTTGCATAAATGTACTACATTATAATTATAAATATTATTATTACTATGGATATAATTGTAACTAGTTTTTTGATGGATATTTAATATATTTATATAAATATTATAATCGGAGCCAAATTTTCTTTTGGCATTCTCACGAAAAAAACTGGAAATTTATCGCACAATTCAATAGTTATTCTATTATATTATCATTGTGATCCTGAATTGTTTAATTTTTCATGGATAATGTAATGAGTACAGCGTCGTTGTTTCCCTGTGCGATCGAGTATCTCTCGATAAAAATAGATTCTGAGATTTTTCAACCTCGACGAAATTACAATAATCGAAGGGGAATGACTTAATTGAGATGATTATATTGCGAGATATATCTCGGTAGAGTTTTTTTTCCCCGAGCGGCGCTCACAAAACATCTTAATTGCTCGTCCTTTTACAAAAGAAGGCACGAGCTACCAGGCTAGTGCATGAAAGAGGTATGGGGGTAATTGTCGATACAATTAATAGTTGTTCTCGAAGATCCGGCGAGAGTACAGAGCGGCTATGGCTCGCACACATTACACGGAAAAACTTCGGAAAGGGGTCGCCTTATAAGCCAATCACTCTAAAACTCAAACGCCCCAGTGTTGTGCCGACGTTGTGTATCTCGGTTATGTACCGTGACCGAAGTATGATTAGAGATATTAGGCGCCGATATTTTTGTATCATCCGTGTGATGTATCCACGGATCGGTATCTAAGGCGCATATTATCCGCGAGAGTAATAGCGTGGGAAGGCGGGTTTATTAGTGAAAAAATTGCTGATGCCGCCGTGGCAGGGGGACCCATGAAAATTTATAAGTTATTTTCTTCTAATATAGGCCCGTGAGTTGTGGCATTGGTATGCTAAATGTTAAGAGCTATGTTTTTCCACTGAATTTTCCCCTGACGATATCTCAGGCAATTATCAATTTCGATGGATAAAATTAATTTTTTATTCACAGGAAATTTCTCACACTATTTTTCGTCAGCACTTATCTCTGCAGCATAAAAATCCATTATTAAACAATTTTTGTTTCTCCGTGAAGTCATTACGAATTTTTCCCTTCTAATATAGCGGATACATTAAATGTTGCAAGTAATGATATTATCTCGGGGAAATCCACCAGAAAAATCTAGGATTATTAAAAAAAATGCTAAATAATGGATCGAGGATATTCATCTTATTTTTGTCCTATTGACTTTTTTTATCAATCAATGATTAAAAATAGCAATTATTTGAGTATTCACAATTTAAGAAAGAAGAAATTATCGATTCGTCAATGATTAATTCTCCATAACTTTCACGTGACTTTGTCGTTGTGAAGAATTGAGAGATATTTCTCTTGAGATTTCAAGTCATGTAGTCGTATAGTTGTCGATTTTTTGTATTTAACAAATAGTTTATTCTCCGATACTCCCGAGAGTGAGACTTAAACGTCGACGGATCGGAATAAACATGGGGCTGAGTTTTCGAGGAGGAAGAAAACGAGGGAGTTTGCGGAGGAGTCGGGGATTCGAGGGGGTGGATGGGGTGAAATGGGGGAAATCGCTGGAGCGTGTAATTGAGTCCCGTGCGCGCGATCGCTACTTTATCGACCCCCTTTATCCCATCCCTTTCACCCCCTTTAACCCCAACATTGGCTGTATACCCTACGGCCATCCTCGCACCACTCTAAACCCCATCATCCCTCCCTCATCTCACCTCAACCCCAACCCCTGAGAAGAGTATAACCCCAGCAAACTCTCACCCTCTCGGCCAAACCGAGTCGACGTTTTGCGCTCCTCTACACACTCCAGAGAATTGCTGAATGCTTTTCCACCGAGAGAGAACATAAACTCGACCGAGTTTGTGTCAGCGTTCTGAAAATTCTTGAGGAAAAAAAAATTCTCTGACATGTCCATTTATCATATTATTCTTTTACCACGGGTTGTGCTATCTCCGCTTGTTTCAATGAGACAATATCGCCGGAGAAATAAATGAAAAAATAATTTCTCTTAATAATAACAATTTTTTAACTAGACGTAACAAACTGAGAAATACATTTTATGATTTTTCAAATGCGGATATTCTAAAGTTCCTAATTTAAATCGCAAATTAGTATTTCAGACTTCGCCGTTCCTCTCCATGATTCTGCGAATGATTGCGAAAATGACGTCATGACATCATGTTTCACGTGATTTTACCGGAATTTTTCCCTCGGTACTGCAAGGAAAATAACACAATAAGGTCTGATAAAAATGCGAGAAACATTTCCGGATATAAAGTAAATAGAGAGCTGAGATTAAACCCTTCGGTGTGTCCCTTGTGAGACTTTGGTGAATCGACGGAGCGCAAAAGATAAACAAAGTCAATTGAAGTTTGTATTTGTGCCTGAGGCGCATAACAGAGAAATGATTTGATTAAAATGTAAAAGAAGTCAAGTACGCGGCTTGCCTTCTGTTTGCGCATTTCACGGTTCGCCAGTAAAAAGACAAGGATGGTGGTTTTTTTTTTTGTGTACGTAGAAGCCGACACCCACACCCACGTTAGACAGATGGTAGTCGCCGCATTCAATGGCCTGAGAAATTGGATCGCGTTTTAACTCCCTTACGTTTTCTCGCTCTCCGCGGTCTATACGTCGTACATACTGTCTATGTGAATATCCTCCACCCTTCGACGCCACCTTTTTTATTCTTTTTCTCAGACCATTTCAAAATAACCGGCAAAATAAAATAACAGGCGTCGATAGGGGTTGTTTCCAGCGGAATCTATAAACATGATGGCAAGAGATATTTTACAAGTGGAAATGGATGTGGAGAAAATGGCCTTTCCCTTCTCTAGATATTTCAAGACTTACTTTAGTACTTTACATTTATTCTAACGCTATTCAAATTCATTTTTGTTCTCAGAATTTAATTTCAAAGTTGATCCTTCATTTTAATTTTTTATTCAATAAGTAATTATGAAAAATACACGAAATATATCTTTTGAAAAAATGCTAGGTAGAGCATACGGAAATCATTTTTTTAAATAAATTATAATATATATATAGAATGAAAATTGGTAATTAAACATTTTATACTTAAATTATTTTGTTCATTGGATAGTATAGAACAGTTTTCAATGAAAAACATCTTTTTGGCCACTCAATAAGCTCCACTATATGAACACCAAAATTTAATTTGATTCGTTAGTTTAATTAATCTCCATTAAGCAAATTATTTTGCCTTATTCAAACTGGAGGATTACATCGGGTAACATTTGCAACATGAAATGACGATTAAACCGAAATTCAAAGCAATCGAAGAATTGTTCCAGAACACGTCATCTCCTGCAATATTAAACATGAACGACAGCTCGAGAAAGCAATACAATAGCCAAATGTCCGAGGGTGGATCACGCACGCGTGTTCTAAACTAATCGAGGACAAAACCTCTAACAGCAATTCATATCATGACTAGACTGCTGTGTCAATCTATCGGAGCAGGAGCCGTAATTTTAATATCGTTTACATATGGCTCTATTCGTGATACCTCTCACTGTTCCATAATTTTCCCTGCGGTACGAAATTGAGCTGAAGGTAATGCTCACTGAAATGGGGCTGACCAGTAGAAAATGTGCGGTTTAATGCCCCTAGAACTATCACGTGTCCCTAGGGATTTCCACTTCATGACTCTGTGCAGTAATCACCGATCGATCTTTCCATCTTTCTTCAATTTCAATCAGTTACGTGTCTCGATATCATTAGAATCAAATTAGGAATCGTTAATTATTTAAAATAGTTTTATACTCGTCCAGCCGGAAATATTCAGTAGTAATATCCTAAGCGCTTAAAAATCATCGGATATTTCAAATTTTGCAATTGCCATTTTTATTTTTCCATAAGGAACAATAGAATTATCTTTTATTATCACAGCGTTAAAATTGTTATTGTTTTAGCTAGAAACATGAATATTGTTGTTTTTTTTAATTGCGATGTTATATCGTCCCGATAAAAATTCACTGAACCATTATTTATAAAGAAATAACAATTTTTTGGTAGAAAGTTCTGTTATTACGACTTTAAAATTATGAGTTGTTACTCACATTTTTATTATTTGAATTTCATTTCGGTGTGCAGAGAAGTTTTGACATCTTACTACCTTCAGCAAACGACCCGCATAGTCTGTCACTAATTGGCGGGAATAATTTTTCATGTTTGCGTTTATGACATTCGTTTCCGGAAAACAGAGTACACCCATAATCTATAGGGTGCCAACAGGTGATGCTGATTACCAGCATATGGAAGGAACATAACGATGATGGCATTATTTATCCGTATAAAAATGAATGATAATTTTATGTGTACACTCTCCAGGTTTGTGCGCGAAGAGAAATATTTGACGGGATCTACTCTGAAATTTTGAAAAATCTTATAGCGTATTGCCAGCACAGAAATTTTGCCAAAAATTGGCTAAAAATATATTATGGACAATTATATAATTAGGGTGTCATTTTCACTCTACTTCCCGGAAACAAATCGTGAATGACTAGTTTTTGAACGCTCCAAATTGAAAAAATACAACTTGATTTTTCTATGCCGTCTGGACTTGAAAAATCAAAATTACGAAAAAGTTCTAGAAATTGATTAATTTATCAATTAACAATTTTACAAAAATATGGAACACGGACGTTGTTAGAAAATACAAGTTTTTCAATTTGAAATTTGAAATCTGGACTTGAAAAATCAAAATTCCGAGGAAGTTCTAGAAATTGATTAATTTATCAATTAACAATTTTACAGAAGTATGGGACACGTACGTTATTAGAAATTTCAATTTTTTCAATTTGAAATTTCAAATGTAATTTTTTAACAGTGTAATTTATTTTCCGAGTGCACAATTCACAGAATGAACATGAGATTTTTTGTCGGCAAGTTATAAAAGAAAAATGTGTTTTGGGGTAATGTTACGATGGGACATTTTCACGGTGTTTAGTCGGTAGGCGACATGAAGTGGGTTCTTATCTCTGAGTGTTACCAGTGTATACACAAAACGTGAGGGAAACGACGAAAAGATAATGAAGAGGGTCTGGCGGATTTTTCCCAGTTGTGAAAGGGGGTTGGGTGGGAAATATTTTAAGAGGGTGTAACGAGCATGAGATATCAGAGAGGAGCCGACGACGACGGTATGAACAGAGAAGAGTCTGGAGAAATGGAGAGAGGATAAAAAAAAAAGAGGAACGAGGGGATGAGAGAGGCCTGCTGGCGCCTCAAGTGCCAGGGGCAGTTTTATTTTACTAATCAACCAGAGCCACTGGTTTTTTCGTCTCGATAAGAACCCAGATAATGGTACAAGTGGCACGCGTCGCTCCTCATCTCTCATAACTACAGGTACTACAAGTGCTTGTAGTGCTAATGGCCCCTGCCGCTTGCCCTTTTGATACATGACACCGTGTATTACCCTCCAAAAATAATGGACAAATCCCAGGCCAGCGAGACTTCAAAGAGAGAACGTCTTTCCAAATCTTCCTCAATATTTCTCAAGTGCGTTTCAAATCCTTATCTTTCTTCACAATTCGTGGTACACTATTAAAAATTTAGTTAAATCTCAGTCACAAAGTCATCTGAATTTTCAATTATATTCGTTTTCATTCAATTCCAGTCAGAAATGGTTAGTCATTTCCCCATTCGCCTTGAAAATGAAAAAGAAAATTAAAATGAAAATTAAAAAGAAAATGGGTTTGGCATGTTAAATGATAATTGATCTTGCAACGAAATAAAAACATCGAATAAAAAATATTCAGTTAAATTTCAATCAAATGCATTCAAATTTTCAATAAATTGACCGACGTTTCGCTGTCATATCGACGACAAAAAAATATTAATTAACCACGAATAATAACTAATAATGTAAATTTTAATTTTTATTACGGTGTAGTTAAGTGGATTTGTCACACTCTGAAGTTGAAAAAATCTCAAAAAATAATCTTTGAAAAATGGGTTCCTCGGAGGGACTGTGCCACTTGTATTGGATATCCTTAAGATTTCGAGTGTTTCTTCTATGCGTCCTCTCAAGTTAAGTATGAGTCCCACAAGAACCGTTACACCGGCACAATCCCACGGGTCCATTTTCCACATATTTATATACATCCTTATCACGCTTTTTCGGGGCTTCCCCGGTCTCCAACGATTTACGGGGTTCACAGGAGTTTCCATACTGCCTTCAGATGGCCATCGCCCATAGACATTTAAACCGTAGATTTCCACAATTTATATCGTCATTTTTTTGGGATTTAGTTCAGCCATTTAGCTTCTTGGATCAACGATAGTATCAGAACTTTTATTCCACACCGTTAGATATTCGTACACTACAATTCAGGAGAATCTCATCGTTGGCCATTCGTTCCGTCGCAAATAAGGCCTCAATACTCCAGAATATTGATGCTAATTTGTCATCCGCTTATTAACAAATAACACATCTCAATCGACGTCATACGTCATCGATGATCGTAATGAATGAGTGGATAATTTCATTTGTTTATGAAAATTGTAACAATAATTCCAGAGCTTTTTTGACAGAGCTGTTACGGATTTTTCGTTTAACTCCATACATTTACAACGCCAGCTCAATCTCTCCAGGAGATACAGAACATTCTTTTATCAATAAATATTCATGTGAATATTAAATAAAATATGAATACTGGAATCTCAACACTCGATCCGCTCACCTACTGCCTCCGAGGCTTCACAACACTAGGATGAATCCACTCCGTCCAAAACCATTCATCTTTCATCAGAATCCTGAAAATGAATAGCCAGCATCAATCAGCCATTGAACCATCACTGAATTCAAAATTTCTGATATAATAGCTGAGAGTGAGCTTGAAAATAATCTAAATAATTTTCAAACTCGAATAGCATTACCTCTGGAATAGTTGATTACCCACAGGATGTCGAACCTCTCTCCTCAACCGAGAGCATTTGGTCTATGAAATGAAACCTATTGGAGGGATTGGAATCATTTTAATTATGTGCATCCCCTCAATTCGATTACCGTTCATCGGGAGCTAATTCAATCAATCAGTGCGATTAATTATTCCGGCACTCCTCGTTCTGATTAAATCAAAATCCATCGCTGGAAGGCAAACCTCTTCACTTTAATATCCAGAAATCTCAAGTCTATTCAGAATAAAAAGAATAGTAATTTTGCAGTTTCCTAATTGATTTCCAGCAAAATATTTCTGGAAATTGACGACAAAATTTTTTGGAAAAATCATGCATTTTCTTTTTCAGAATATCGAGAAAGAGGTTCATTTGGACTTCTGTTAAAAATTGATTTATCATCGTTTGAGGGATTTGAGCATCTATTGAGGTGACTCCTCGTGAATGTTCTTCGTGGGTGGCAGTAATAGATCCAGAGTCAAACTCCTCAGGAATGAGTGGGATAACACAGCCAGAGGGAATTGTTAGCCAATGGAATCTGGTAGTGGTTCCTCATTCAAGTTCCCATTGTCTGGTTGTGTTTTCTGGTTATGGATGATCGATTGCAGTGACACGCGCGTGTCACATACTCAGCTTTATCGCCCTCTCTCGCTTTTGCCCGTTGTAACTGATGGAAGCAGGTTGACTCTTTTAATTTTAAACTCCGCTTTGTAATATACTTCGTTGGCCATCCAACGATGATCCGACAGTCCCTCGTCTATCGATGTGGAGAGATCCGATCTTATCGATTTGTAACGCGTTCGCATGGTGTAGTCCTCCGGAAGATTTGCCCGGTCATTGCCTGAGAAATTTGACAACTACCAAGAAATTTCACCGCCGCTATTTCCTTATGAACAATTTCAAACTCGAACAACATTCACTCAATTTTTTCACATTAAAAATTCGTCATTATTAACATTCGTGGCGCAATTTCCGCGACTATATCGTCATATGAGGCAACCTGCAGGCAAAATGCAATCGATAAATTAAATATATAACAATATAGTCCAATCTAAACGTTAATAATCTAACAATATTGTCCGTCACTCGGTTGAAAAGAACTTTTTTAACGATTGTGGTTACATCCTCGGCCTGTAAGCTCACAATCGCGAGAAATATTCCCAAAGGCCTACTGACGAAATATACATTATTTAATCATAATGAAGTTTACAGTGATTTAAATAATAATCTCATGGTTTAAAATAATTCTCGTGCTTGGAAATTGGAATTGATGTTGGAGAATGGCGGCCAGACTGATACGGAGACATACTTTCCATAAAAGATTCTTTCTTCTAGTGATAATATCATAAGTTTTCGTGAATGTCTTATAGGTAGAAAAGATAGATTTATTTCTCAGTGTTGCGGAAAGAAAAATATTTTTTTCAAGTGAAGGGAATGAGAAAGGAGACAAAGGGCTTCCTTCACGCATGCTTAAAACCATCGATTCGCCACTGTGTGGTGTACACACAAGGGATGGTCCATCCGTCGCGTATCATACACGTCCAATCGTCCATTCTATCCTCGGACAGATGAAAAAAATAAAGCCACATCAATTGTACCGGGTATTTGCGGAGTGACCGCACACACGGCAGAACATCCAGGACAAAACACTGACTCTTCATCCCTCGAATCCACTCTTCCGCTTCTGTGTTTCCATTTTCTTTTTATTGGCTTTTAATTGAACCTGATTTTAATACAAATTGTTTTAGAGAGGTTCCACTGGAGGAACGAGTGACACCACCACATGTCGTAGTCCCTTGGTGTCATTATCCCGGTCTTCTGGGTTCTCTCGGGAACCAGGAGGCAATGGTGATAACTAATATATTATATTGTATAGAGACGTTGGCCTGGGGAGAATGGCATATGGCCAGTCCCTGGACACCTGAATTGTTTTTTCATGGCTCGTCAGGATGAGCTCCTCTGAATTACCCTCCGAGCGCCGTAATTAGTGATCATTGTGGCAATTACGGCTCTATTTGTTTCTCTTTGGGAAATATTAGTGCGGGGGACAGAACTAATTTATGATAATCGCACGCGACTATATGATTTAGGGAAATTATAGGACTATAATCAAGGAAAAATTAAATTAAATATATATTTATAAAAAAATATATGCACTGATGGAAGAATTCGCTTGATATTGCTATCCATTAAAAACTAATGGCAATTCCAGCACAATTGATTAGTAACAATGAATAATAAAATGTAAGAAAATTTGTGAATATATTTTATTATCATGTTGATTGTTGCAAATATAGATGTATGTATATTTATTGATTTTTAACATATAAATGTAAAGACAGATGTAGACAGATGGCGTCAGACGAGATTTGATAATGACCAAATACTCGCTTGGACCAACAAAACAGGTTTATTCATCCGATTGCGTGGGAAAATATATTCTATTGAATTAACATGATACTTAGTTAACATCAACGATTATTCGTTTAATTAGAATGATTTAAAAAAAAGACTAAACTGAATTGATTCGGTAAGATCAATCGAATTCTTCTATTAGTGGTGGGACAGGCGGTTCTCAGTCGTAGGATTATTGTTTTGAAAATTAAACAAAGTATATACAGAGGGAGGAAATAAAGTGGAGGAAGTGGAGGAAGTGGAGGAAGTGGAGAAAATGGAGGAAGTGAGGAGAAATGGAAGAAATGAGGAGAAATGGCGAATGGTGAATGAAGAGGAGGGGATTGTGCAGCAATCAGTGTGAGTGGGCGACAGGCGGTTCTTGGTGCTGGAGTTATCAGGCTGATGAGGCAGCGGTGGGTGAGTGGAAACTACAGCAAACTGGAATGACCGTGACGAGGGGCGGAAAATGGGAAGGTTTATCAGCCCAGAGAGCTTTATACTCCACTCGTGATCTCAACACACGTGGTCTACAAGAGCCTCCAGTTAAATATATATTTTTTATTACCTTCATTTGGTCCTATAAATACGTCCAAAACATCACGTCTCTCAGAGATATTGAATACATTTTTCATTACTTAATAAAGTTCATTTCCAACAGAATTATTTCAGTATTATTTTCACAATGCAAACAATCACTTCTTAGAATTGTTAATATTTGAGAAAACGTGAAAAAAACATTAAATTAAAAATAAATTAAATTATTATGATTATGATTATTATTATTATTTTAATGAAAATAATTTGAATACTAGCGCCGCTCCGGTTCATGAGTCGATTTGAGTTGATATGAGTCGATTTGAGTCGATTGGCGTTCAGGAGTCGATTTAGTCGATATGAACGATATCGAATTTCAAGATTATCGCAATTCCTTTCATTTGTGTACAAAGGATAAAGGATAGGTATTTTTCGTGTATCCATAACAAGCATCGGTGAAACTCTGGTGGTATTTTTCCGTAGCCCCGTACCCTAATCTAATCTAATCAGCTGATGCGATGGTCAGTTATCTATCCGATTAATCGTGATCGAGATGGTCAGATAATCGATTATCCCCATGAGATCCGGCATGTTCGATTAGTAGCCCATCTCTTTTATACTATAGGATTGGAATTTAATTTCTCACCGGACGTAACGATGGATGGTTTACATCTTGCAGCCTGGAAGTAGTAGAATCGGGAACCGGAAGATATGCGAAGAACGAAATTGAGAAGAGGTGCGACTAGAAGATTCTACTCTAGTCGGAATTCGCAGAGTCATTTTCCATGGATACATGAAAGATAATTATGCACACTTCGTGAATAGGTTTCAATACAGAATGATAATTAGTATGACGACCCGTACATGATCATGCAGGTAACTATACTTGACAAAGAAATGTATCGCGTGTGAACTTGAAATAATTTTCAGTTCTCGCTTCATTGGTCTTTTCAAATCGTTGAATTCCACTTCGCCTGCCCAGACTCGACGTCATTACGCCTGCATTATCGCATCACGTGATATTGCAATTTGCTAAACAAAAGATGTATGAAATAACGATTCTTATCGCTCCCTCGACTGAGCGGGCAATTATCGTTATATGGAAATTATCGAGGCGCACTTTTCAGGATCGCAAATTAAATATCAAAGGAATGTGCGAGCGATTCGTCAGGCGGATGTAACTCTCACTACAATAAGAGAAGAACAACTATTTCCAGGAATATGAGATAATAACTATATGAACATCATTATGTCTAATATATTAAATGAGAATCTAGAGATATTGTATCGTTAAAAAATTTGACGTGAATAAAATTGAAATGTTACTAGATATTGAAAAGTATAGGGTTTTAATTGAAATTATAACAGTCGGTCATTATCGAATGGAAATAAATCACTATGTTACGGCTGCGTTCCCCTATTATCGGACTAGCCGCCAAATAAAACCCGAGAGTGTGTCAAAATGAAAAGAAACGAAAATGCGTAGCATCAAGGACTTACAAAGGACTAAAGTCCATGGATATATGGGTGTGGGATAGGTTGATTGGAGGTGGGGAACATAAAACGCTCCCTCGCCTAGAGTGTCGGGCTGCGTGTGGCCAACCACTATTATACGCATATCTCAAAAGGTGAAAAGGAATAGAGGAAATAAAGAAATGACGAGGGGGAGAGAAAAAACGATGGAGATCGCGGAAAATATCCTGGGGGGGCCCCCATGTATCCTCACCCCTGCGGTGTTACTTTACCTTGTATAATGATGATTCATACGACACTGTACTTTGCTGGGTTAATAAGTAGGTGCTCTCGGCCATTTATTACTGAAAATGTCAATGAAAGTTCTTGAGTTTTTTTATAATTCGTTATTTTTGTGGGTTTAAATAAAATTAATTAAGAACTTTTGAACTTTATATTATAACTAAATGAATTACCAATTTTTTAATATCAGGAAGCGAAAACTTGTTCAACTTATAGAAACGTCGTTTCGAAAATTACCCTAGATTATGACAAATGAAAAAAAGTAATTTAAGTGTAAGAAAATGTAATTTCAATGGCATTCTCTCATTGTAAAACTTTCCTGGTTGATTCCCATTCCCTGAAATCAATGTAAATGATTAATAAAAATATCACAAATCATTCTGAAGACGGATATACCTCCGGAAATAATAATGTACGTTAAGATGACAATTCCAAAATCATGTCGATGAAAATGATTTTGTTCTTGAGTGCACAGTTGACAAAAAGATCTCAGGGCGCAGTGGGAAAAGCACACAATTGCATAATCAAGTAAATTATCCACGGTAGACAAAATGATTGAACAGCGGCAATCGATCCCTGATGATTAGCGGATAATATAAAGGAGTAAAATCACGTATGATTGGTATTTCGATTTGCCCCTCTAATGCTTTCTTGGAGATGAGGAGTGAGTGGTCGTCTCCGTCTTACCCGGTCTTCCTGTAAAAATCTCACGAGCAAGTGTGTCGATAGAGCACGATTCCATCTAATTGAAGTAACCACAGGGCGCAACACACTCTGATATATCGAGATATATACCCAAGAGACGCCTCCGTATCTCCTTCCATTCCCGGGCAATCCCATCAAAATGATCAAATGACTGCCTCCCGTCTTCCTATCTTTTTCCCTCTCTTGTTCTCTCAACATTTCCCTCCGCACGTGCCAACCTTTTACGCTTAAATCAACCAAAACCCATGTGGAAATCCATCGCGGCTTCTAACGTCCTCAGGATTGTGAACGAATGATTATATTGGTTTGGATTCGATCTCGCTATTTAATTACAGGATCAACACACCGGCTCCATCCCAATCGAGTTGTAATGAGGATATTCCATTTCCGGTATTAAAGCTACACGTGGAGATCAATTTTTTACTGGAATTGTAGTCTAGAGGTAAAACATGCCAATAAAAAATTGTGACAACTTATCTTTCACGATCTCAGCGCGGAATTCGTATTTTTATCATTCTTCCTTCCTTCCCCTTCCTTTCCTTCAGCTTACGGGAATTATCTGTTGAAAAATAATAATAATGTATGTAATAATATCTTTTGTATGTTAATTGAAAATTTCTTCAATTTATTTATGGAAAAATGATATTTTTGTGAGCTCAATGTATTAGTTATATAGTTTCATTACAAAATGGAAAATAATACATCTCATTTATCAAATACATATATATAGTGGATATATATACTCAAAAATACTGAGTACGGCAATGATAATGAGATTCTTCTTCTTAATAAACAAAAAAAATTGAAATACTACATAAAAAATCGAAGGATTGAATTAAGAAATCATTTAAATTGCGTGACACACATAAGAATTCTTTTCCATCATGAAATAATTACGGAAAATGCGTTCATTTTCTGATGTGTGCAACTTGAAAATTATTTAGATATCATGGAATTGACGGAGGTGTTGTCAATTGAATTCCATTTATTGGGTGATTCGATGAATTTGGGCGGGAGAATGGCAGTTTGCGTTGTAGAAGAAGGGTGATGGATGACACCTGGTGATAAAGGGAGGGCCCTAGGGGGCCCGTAGGAAAGGGCCGATGATGGTTGACACAAGTGATTTTTAGGCGTTGTCCGATGCACGATGGGCGGCCACCGCTCGTCCTGACTGCTGTGCATTTTATCAAGAAGTATCAAAATATGTCTGTGGGTATAACTATGTGGGGTAAAGTGAGTAATGGCGAGAGATCTGTGACTGTGACACTGCGGGATAGCAGTCTCACTCGAGTGTGTTTTTAAGAAAAATGAAAAGATACGCATCACTGGGTATTTCATGGTCATAACGCCCTCATGTCCCTGGATTTTCTTTTATTCAGACAATCACCGATACTGGGATCAGCCCTGTTGACTCTTAGACGATCGCTTTATCGACCTCATGATGTCTATCGCCACAATGGGATACAGTTACCTTTGTTCGGTTATCCATTGCCTGCGGAAATGCTCCTATTTTACCTCGGAAAACCGTTTTAATCGTTTATTTTGACATTATTTACTGCTTCACTATGTAATTTTTTTTTTATTTAAAAACTATGTAAGTTATTGGTACTGCAAAACACGCAGGATTTCGACGTAGGGGAATTTTTTCATGAATTGTTTAATTTTCACATTTTGAAATGAAATTTTTCAATCAAATCGTTGGAAGAAATGAAAATTGAAAATTAAATTCTCCTGTTAATTAAGGGTTTTGACAGTCAAAGGATTATTTTTAAAGGGGTAAATCGATTGTTTTCAGATCACTTATGAAAATTCCAATTTTTCAAGTTTGCGGACACAGAGAAGAATTGTTTATCAAATATTATTATTACAAATACCTTGAAACTTGAACAGTAGAATGTTTCAAAACGGAAAGCAACAAAATCATAATCGCCGAGTTCCATTTAAAATATGTGTGACGGATCTGAATTTTGTGAGGATATTTTCACATCCCCGAAGCATATCAATTAATTATACTGCCCACCGCCCATGGAATCATCATGGAATAACTTATCCCGAGCAATCTCATAAATAATCCCAACAAATTTGATAACTCTTGGCTAATTATGAAACTGATATTATCAGTGGGAGATGTATTGTGAATAGTCCTGGACCTCGGTAGCTCTTGATTATGGCGTCTAGAAGGTTCTCCAGATAATTCAACATCAGATGATCATCAGGCCCGGGCACGTGACAGTTTTTCGTCGATAAAAACTGAGGTCTGGTGCTAAACTCTACGTGGCTCTCAAGATGTTGAAAAAATAAGCCTCTTTAACTGCAGATACGACTGCAGATGAATCCTCATTGACTCACCGCGGGTGTTCGTGTCAGTATCAAAATGTGATCCGGGCACATGGAGATATTGCCTGAAGTGGATTTTTAGAGGATTTTTTTTTAGAGGACTGATCTGGCTGCTCAGCGGGATAGCGTTCGAGGGCTCATTTCCGAATTCCCGGAATCACATCGGGTGGTGTGCGATGATGGCTCGATGACGATGAGTCAATGAGTTAAATAAACCGAGAGTTATTTTTTTTTTCTTCTTTATTATTCACGTCGTAAATTTGGGGGTTTTATTAGTTGTCGAGTCATCGGTATTTCTTCGAAATTCATTGCTGGGGGGAGAGATCATAACGGGATGGCAAATAATTGTTTTTCCTTCATGCCATGGACAATTTTGTTGCCAAATGGTCAGTGGCTATGAAGAGACTGTCAAGAGAAAGATTTTGGTTTTTTTTTTATTTAATTGCGGTAATTTTCAGGAGTTTATTACCCTCGGCCGATTATCTATTGGTAATTGATCAAGTTATTTATTGACGATTATTGAATATTATTGTGCACAATGATTCAGAAATTACAGGCTTTTTCATTAATTATTTATCTATAATGGATTTTTTATATTAAAAAATTAATTTCTTGTAGCCGCTTCTGATTTTTTACATTCCAACTGTCATTTTTCAAAATCTGTCTGTTCGAAAATTATCTCAATGTGCATTCTATCCCAAGTGTCCAATTGATCCCGAAGTTGTTTCCAAAATGAGAAATTCCGAAAATAATTGATTGAATATTTAAAAAAATGATTACCATCGCAACGAAGGAAACCCTAAAAATCCCAAGTCTTGTCCCCGAAGAGGGCATGGTGGCGTCACCTATCAGCTCTTCTCGAAAAATTCATGAAGTAACGCTCGGCAAAGCAGACTTCCATTGCCTTCAACCATCGACTCCAGCTTCTGTCCAATTACAATGACTTCGTGCTCCTGGGGACGCCTCAGTAGATCGAAATCGTGGTTAAACGCTGAAAAAAAATCAACTCCAGACCATGTCACGACGCAATCCAGGGGAGGACTACAGAAAAGGTTTTGTTATTTGCATATGAAAATTACATTACTCAATACATTCGAATAGTATCAATTACCTCGTCCATAATCACCTCCAATATTGAACATTCACAGCTCTCATATTTATATCGTTTACATGCAGTGCCCTACTTTCCTCCGATTGACAAATTTGCTCGTACTAAGAATTCCCAACATAAATTCACGATTTTGAGTGGCAAATATATACATTGATCTCTAAGAAGTCGTAATACACATCTGCATGCATTTTTCGTCCCCTGCAAGGACTAGAAAACCTTTTAATTATATAATAGTCAACAAATACGTGTCATGATGAACCGTTAAGCCTTCACGTAAAGCATCCAAGCGTTAGAAATTCCCAGCCATGAAAAATCCTATAAGTTTAAAACAGGCTGTACAAATATGACTAAATAATAACAAATTCACTCATACTCATGTGGTACAAAAAGTTAAATTGGCTCTTCAATGAACTCTTAGGAAATATCTCTGAAACTAAGGGAAACCTGAAATTTCTGAGAAATCATTTTTTGTAGAGCTTATTCGTTCCTACAAGAAAGGTTGTGACAAAAATTTCGGAATTTTTCATAGTATTAGAGGTATTTCCGAAAATACCGATGGGAGAGGATTTTTAAATAGTATTCTAAGAGTATTCTCTAAAAAATTCGTCAGGTTTTCTCGTAAATTTTTTTATACGTGAATATAAGAGCACATTTCATGATACAGATATGTGTAGCATGCGGCTTGAGATTTTCCGGTTTATAAAATCAGTCTCGTTTAACTTGATCTGAACTTTGCCAGTGTTTGACGTTGTCAGGGTCAAGTACCTACAGAGCGGAGGATAGGAGGGATAAGGATGATGACAGGGACAGATCACCCCTGCGATCAGAGGACAGGAGGGAATCACCCACTTACGGACAGGGAGACTCTAGGAAACAGAAATTAACGTTTGGATTTGGAAAGAAAGTACCGACTGACCAGAAGAAAGGAATACAAATGAAATTGGGAGCAACATCTGTAAGTTCCCTCTAACCTATTCTATTTTAATTGACAATTGTTATGTACGTGTAGTTTTACGCGTGAAAAAATTCAACGGAAAATCTTACGTTTTCTCTAAACATTGGCTTGAATTCAGAGATTCACCTTGTAGCATTCCAATCACCGAGTTAAGAGGAATTATTTTATGATGGCATATTCTGAGTTATTATTATATTTAATTTAATATTGATGATTGTGTTGCAGAAACCAGTGACCAAGCCCGTGGCAAAGCCAACAGTAGCCTCAGTATTCAATGCTGATGACGATGATGAACCTGAGGAGATGCCTGCCGAAGCACGAATGAGAATGAGAAATATTGGACGTGAGACTCCGACCTCAGCTGGGCCCAATTCATTTGGAAAAACTAAACAAGGCTTCTGTGATTCTAAGAAAATATTCGAGAAAACACTTAAAAAGGCGATGGAGGAGGCAAACAAATGATTCTGTTCATGCGATTTTTTTTCTAGTTTTAAGAGATAACTGTACATTCGTTTAATGTAAGAGGTATCATGGGGTAGCGGAGAAATCTCCATGCTGAAGGTTTTTATGATATCCAGAATGTTCTTTTTGCAAATAGCCAAGTCGCTTTGACCTCAGATAAATTTCGATACATCGATCTGGCACAGGGAAAATTGTATCAACTACATGTGTTAATATTGTGGAATTTTAGATCGCATCTTCCCTCAGTGTTTTCTGATATTTTCAACAGAGATATTTCAAATGTAAATGGAAAATGCCGGAGAGCCGATACACTCAGTAATCAGGAATATGACTAATAAAAATTTATTTGTTTCAATTCATTTTTAATAATATTTCTTTTAAACACATTATTATGAAGAAACCACTGACCGTGGTCAATTTGATTAATGAAAATATCGCAATGAATTCTTAGAGTCTCTCTAAATCTGTCTCAACCACATTTACTACTCCCTTTCCAACTCTGACAATTATTCCTTTCAAATAATTCCAATCTTCAAAGGGTGAATACAAAAAAAAAATAATTCTCTCAAACACCCAAACCTGTTTTTATCGATTTTTATTTATTTTGTAATTAAAAATTACACATGAATTACTTCCTGTTTTGCTGGGGTCCCTGGCGCATGTCCTGAAAGGAGGACACGTGAAATGAGTACAAATATTAATTACAAATAAATAAGTAATTGAGAATAGTCACCCTTGGGAAGTTGCGAAGAGGTGGTGTCCTGATACGACGATCAGCCTTGGATCTGTTGCGAACAACTTTGCTGTGGATTGCGCATGATACACAGTAGTGCAATTTTGCGTACAGTTTGGGGAGCTGGTAGGTATCATAGACACTTGCGTCGTTGATGTCTCTTACAGCTGCAGCCTCGACGATGTTGCGGATGACGAATTTTTTGATCGCCTTGTCCTTTGGAACACAACGAGCACAGTTGGTACAACGAACAGGATTCACATGGCCTCGACCATGTTTTGCCCTTCCACCATTCCTTCGCTTTGTCGTCTGGAAAAAAAAATATTATCCGATGAAAATTAGTTCCTCCCTTCATTATCCCAATATATCAAGATAAATAAATAAATAATAAATCTATAATATTTGACAAATTACAAAATTCGTCAAGTTTCTAATTTTTTAATTTGGCAAGCTCTAACGCACTCAACATTTATTGTTACTCGTGCATTCGAGGTTATGTTAACTTCCACCCCCAAAAAAAGTATTTTTCAACCAAACTCTTGGACAATAAATTAAATCATTACGGAAAAAGTAACAATTCCCCATATTTTTTAATAAAAACGTATTATTTTCCATAAAAAATATGAAAAAATGCTCTGGCCACATGGCATCACGGAACGTCACTACTTTTCCTCTAAATATTCCATTATATTCACAAAATCATCACAATTTTCCCCCATCCGCGAATGCAAATTCATTTCAAGCTCAAAAATCGAGAGAAAATACCATTATACTAACGTAAATCGGAAGATATAATTATAAAACTTAGAAAACTTGGTTACCATTTCGCCTCGAGTACCGTGGCGGCCAAGAAAAGAAAGCGGAAGTGCTCGGTACTCCCAACAGTGATTTCTACTCCAAAGTCGAAACACAAATTTTCAAGGATGAATGGAAAATCAAATTTATATAAAAAACATTCGTCAGTTCGTTTTTTATTCTCAGACTTTTTTTTTCATTCAAAAAAGACAGATAAATGCATTCTATTACGATACATTATCTAAAATTGCTACATAAAACATCAGACGTCATCTTGACTCGATTCTGGTGGCAATTTCAAAATTGCCGAGTACGCCGTAAAAATTTTCAAAATCTCCAAAAAACAGGTCTCAAATTTCCAACTTTTTCAGATTACCCCCGATACCAATAAATAACAAATTTAGCAGAAAAGTATTTTTATCCATTTAAACTACGCGAAAAATTCACGAAAAATATTTCCATAAAGCTTTATTTCACGCATAATAATAATAATTTTCGCATAGTTTCTCGTAAGGCATCGAATATCGATGGGAAGCTCTCCGAAGAATATAAAATTTATTTATCATTCCAGGCACTACTCTCGAAAATCCCCCATTAACATTATTAGTATCGGTGCATACGACGAAACTATTGAGAAGTCCAACTTATATTCTATTTCTTAACAGTTCACGAACACGAAAACAATTTTCAGTACCCAATTGTTCATTTCAACTCTCTCGTCTCAGCATCCCATGACGAAAGGCTTTATGGTGCCCTAGTTTTCGTCTGTTCTCGAACTTCAGGGGGCACAAGTCGCACATAAAGTTCCGTTCGCTATCATGACCAGATGCCTGGTGCGTTATCAGGTCATTACGGATTGGAAAACTTGCTCCACACAGATCACAGTGATGCTCCCACCTCTCTGGGGGTGTATGCTGAATTGCTATGTGGTACTTCAATTTAGAGTACCTCCTATGTTTTAAAATTAATTTCTTACATTTAAAATTCCGATTGGCACGAAGTACTTGGATATCATTATTTATTACTTACGAATATTTTTTCCCACAGCTGAGACAAGAAATGATGGATTTTGGATTGGGTAGTATTTTTTCTCTGGGGGGTGCATTGATCTTAGCCAATTGTTGTTTCCAAATAGTTCTGAGAACATAAATCGGTGATAATTGGACAACGTTTCTGTTGAAAATTTTATTTGATTTTTTTAAATGAATGAACCGTTACTTGAGGGCACATGAACGGGCGAAACGAGCGTATGAATGTTCATTTGACACATGGAGATTTCTGAAATCATCGAAACTCAGGTGGAGGTCAGGCTGTTGGCCACTTTCAACTTCCTGGGTATTTTCAATACTCCTGCATGGATGATTGTTCATCTCCGGAGATTTGGGATTGCTATCTCTTGATTTCTCCACTTCGCAAGAATTACAGAGTTGTGCCCGTGCTCGACTTTTATTCTACATAATATCAGGGATAGGCAACATCAATCAATTGAAATAGATTTAATTCATCACTGAATCAAACAGCCACCCTATTATTATTTTCTATACTCAGATAAATTCATTGTTATCTGACGGTCATATTCTGATGAGGAGCTGTCGAAATTCTCAATGTCAAATGTTGGATAATAATAAAAAATAATTTCGAATATTGTATGAGTTCATGTTGTAACAAATTGATGGAATAATTCATAATTTGTAAAATCATCATTAGGCATACCTTATATCTGATAAGACGAAATTCTGAAACGGATGTGGTCCTGCCACATTTCTTACAGGTACGTTTTGGTCCTCGGAAGGGTTTAACGCTCGGATTTATAAATATCGAAGACTGATTTTCATCCTCGAGTTCATCGACGTTTTCCTGGTACCCAGAGGGGCCAGCCTCGTCAATATCGATGGGCTCTAGCTTGCATTGGTGCTCTACAAGGGCATTTGAAAGAACATTATGATTAACATCTTGTCCATTACTCCAACTGACACAGTCATCCATTCGTTCGAGCTTGACTGCAGGTACCCTCAGGAAGATCTCAGAGAAGTCTTTATAGCTAGGAAGATCATTGTACACAGCCTCGGGGAAGTGATAAGTCTCCACTATTATGGGATCCTTGCTAAAGTCTGAGGCATCCTCAGTCGACTTTCTCTCTCTCGATTCATTTTTTTTCCTCGTAGGGCTTGCCATTTGCTTCAACTTTTCTATCCTCAGGGTTGAGGATTTCTCTAGAAGCTCGAGGTTCGCTTTTAGACAGAGAACGTGGAGGTTGTAACTGACCTCTAAGGCATCAAGACATCCTGGACATATGTGATGCGGCAAACCATCACCTGGACGAATCTAATAAACAGAAAGTATTTTGGTAGCTGAAGCCTCGAGAGTCGGCTCATTTCTTAGTGGAGTTTTCAAGGAATATCTTTGAATCTAAGATAGATTGAAATATTTTTCCGCATGCCTCTCTCATAGAGTAGAATAACAGCTGCAAGAAAGGTATTGACAAAGATTTCGCTGTCTCTCTTAGACTCAAGGATATTCCTTTAATATCTCTTCATCAGCTAAACGGCTAAATTAAAAAAGTAATTCTTTAGTTTTTCCCATAGCATAACCTGAAAAGAAAAATTAAAAGATCATCCACGGAACGCAAAGGAATTTTATGCCCAAAAATCCACAAGAATCTCAGCCGACAAAAGGCACTCCCTGAGAGGTTAATTCAAGATACATTTAACAATTTTCAGAGCCAAAGTGAAAATATTTTCCACATACTTGCACCGGTAAACACCTGATCATCCTCACGATATCCTCATCATTTTTCCGGAAAATTGGCGTATAATCAGTGCCTCTTGTAGTGCATAATCTGCACGTCTGTTCCATAGTTGCACGCATTATTAGCACTGGGTCCTCAATTCATGTCATTCAACAGCATTAAATCCGCTGAACCCTCCGGATATCAATCTCAATTTCTATTTTGCCCGAACAATCACAACATCAATGAGAGTAAAACAACAATACACTTTTTAAAAGTTAGCTGATTGATTCTCGTGTTGATCTGCACGATCTCTGAAATTATTTCTAGTACTAAACTGGGCCGCAAGTTGAATAACATTGGGTTCCTTGCCTATTGTTTACATTCGCACGTGTGGGTCCGAGGACAAAGAACTTAATGTTTGTGTGTGACAACTTTCGAAGTTTTTGTAAAGTGCACTGAGTTTTATCATCCGAAGTCGGTAGGAGAAAATGAGAAAAAATTTGAGAATATTGGCGGGCTATGGAGAATCGAATGTGGAGGATCGATTTTATTGACTCACAGTTATGAATCCAGAACCTAGAATTTACGCGGGATCCATAAATTTGATGTTGTTATAATTATATAGACATCATTTTTTATTTAATTACTTACCTATATTGAATTTTCAAATTCAGATGAATAAAAATTAATAATTGGTTAATTTCAAGAATGATTCGAGGAGTAAATTCAGTGTTTTGTGAGTTGTGATGTGTGATAATAGTGCAGGTGACCTATGGTTTCTTCAATATCGATTAGAAATTATTTGAACATCAGTGAGAAAAACTGAATATAGTGAATGTGTCGTTGAGGATTAATTTGATTGATTGGAGTCGTGGACTGCGGTCGAATAACGGACGTAAGGTAAACACATTGAAGAATTTTCTTATTTTTCAATTTTTTTTTTCTGGTATCATTAACGAGACAACTGAGATGTCGATTTTGAAAAATCTCTCACCCATTTCCCAAAAATCATTTGATTTGGATTTTTGATGAGAAATAATTAGTTTATTAAATTAAACAGGACTGTCGTTGATTTGTGACAATTGAAACAGAATAATATCGATTAAGGTATGACATGAAACAGATTATAATCAATGTATTCCAGAATAATCTTTGACAAATGATGATGAAACAATGATATGCGATTATTTACACCAATTTACCGGGATTCCTGAGGCTCTGGGGCAATATGTAAATTCCTCATGTGTTTATCGAGATTGGATTTCTGGCCGAATTTCGAGCCACATATATCGCACAAGTATTTTTTTTCTCCCGTGTGTTTTCTCTTGTGATTCGTTAGTCGAAATTTCTGAGGAAAACGGGCATCACATACTTCACATATGTATTCCCACTCCTCAGGAGGACGATGGCTCATTATGTGGGATTTCATGTGTCTCTTATTGCTGAAAAGAGAATTCCATATTTGAGACACAAAACTATTTAGGGAAATAATTTCGTTTGAAATAATATCAGATGGATGCCTACAGAAATTTTTTTTGGCAATAATCACAGAAAAATCCGTTAGACCCATGTCTCTGTACGTGCGCCCAACGTGCTGCATACGTTCTGTAATTTTAAAAATTGAAAAGAATCCCTTCAATAAGTTCAATTAATGAACGAATCGGATAATCGTAATTACCTGAATTTTTTGTGACAAATGGTACAAGTCTGGGGAGTTTTTCCACTGTGAGTGTTTTTGTGGTCCTCCATGACACTCCGCCTGGTGAACTTCCTGTCGCATTGCGGACAGGAGTACAACCGTTTTATCTTCAACGGTACGCCATGCACGTCCTTCATGTGTTGATTAACGAGTTCAACAGTTTCGAATTTTTTCTTGCAACGCTTACAATGAAGTTTCAAGTGTATTCTTTCATGTGTTTGCTGCAATTCCATAGATGAAAAACGAAATGACATAACATATTGATAACTTTACAATTGTATTAAGCTACCGGTGTACGCAATAACGGCATTACCAAATTCTTCTTGTTGTAGAATTTTTTCTTACACGTCCGACACTCGTATTTCGGGATTTTATCGTGGGCCGATTCAACGTGATTTTTCAACGACGACGCACTGGCGAAGTCTTTTTCACAAAATTTGCATTGATATCGATAGACGAGCGATCGACTGTGCAGCTAAAAGAATTAATCAGTCAATTTAATTAGATATCCACAAAATTTCACGTGAAGTTCAAAGATTCGCACTTATGGAAAGACTTTTCATCCCTTCAACTATCTTTTCCAATAGAACACCCATTAGAATTAATGTTAATAATAAATAGTGTATTACCGAAAATCCTCTACAATTTCGATAGACTTTCAATATCGCCGCATAATTGTACAAAAAATGTTCGTCTATGCCCTTCCATTCTTTCTTCCATTGCCACTAAAAAACGAACTCTTACTCACATAAACATGATCGTAGTAGATCTTCTTATCGACAAACAGCTTCTGACAGTACGCACAGCTCATCTTCTCTATAGCCTCATCCTCCATCATAGCTTGACGATGTTCCTTCTGCAAAAATCACCACCATCAACCCGCGAATTGTTGTCAAACCCAAAAAAAAATGATCCACAATAAATTACATTCAAATGCAGCCTCAGTAGGTTCTTAACACAAAAATTCTCGAGACAGTACTTGCACGTATGTCTGGGCCTCTTACAATTGGCATGAACTTTAAGAGCTCTTATGTCCCACATCATTCTGTTGCAAAGCCTGCAGAAGAACTTGATGGGCCGCCCGGGATGGCTGTTATGAAAATCACGTTTGTGCACACAGAAATCATAAGCTGTGGTGAATTTGTCCTGACACTCTGCACACTCTACGTCGTAGGGTTCGTGCATTTTCATGTGTTCTCTGAGTGATGTCTCCCTGTCCAGGGTAATTCCACATGTCTTACAAATCTCCCGGGTCCTCCTCTCCTTCACGGGCTTTTCCCTCATCTCTTCATCCACCTTTTGCTTCTCCTTCCTGCGTTTTTTGCCGTTCTCAGCTTCCGCAGGAAAAAACTCCTCAGCATCCGAGTGTTCAGAGGCCGAAGTAATTCTCTCCTCCTTGATATCGATTATCCCCTCGTCTATGCAGTTCTCTGGAGCTTCAGTGCACTCCATGTTGTCGTAATGTGTCTTGTGCTTATGCTGGAGAAGTTCCTCTGAGGTCGTGAAGTCAGTCTCACAAAGATTACAGACCCATTTCGAGTGGTGAAACATTTCCATGTGGCTGTCGAAGGCTTCTGCATCCTCGAAACGAATCTCGCAGATGCCACAGATACCTGGATTACCTGCTTCCATCTGCTGGGATTTTAAAGGCATAGAGACAGTTCCTCGTGGCTCCAGGATGAGCCTCTGGGCCCGAGACTCTGACAGTTGCTTTCGGAGCTTTCCATCGGTTTCTATTGCTTGGATTAACAATTTGTAGCTGATGTTTAAGGAACGTAGGCACAGGGGACAAATATGACTAGGAAGGTCATCGTTTGGATTCACCTGGAAATGATTTTTTTCTTTTCTAAAATCCATTAGAAATTGAGTATATTTTCTTGAGAGCAGTTTACAGTGAATATCTCAGAATTGAAGAGAAACAGTGAGACCGTTGCAGATTAATTTTTTATGAAGAGAGATGACAGCCAAAAAAGTATCTATGTAAATATCATTATCTTCATTGAGTTATAAGATATTTTGTTAAAAACTTGTTGAAGGAGAGGTTTGTTAGTAATTCATATTTCGACGTTTTTATGTTATCTCCTCTTCGTGGCATTAGTGATTAATAATCATTGAGTACGATTCATGTAAAATTAGACGAAATTGGGATACATATGCATTTACGACTCACCAGAATTGGTAAACACTTGCTGACTTTTTCGGCTATCTTATTCTTCTCTTCGAACAGTGAACGATAACTCTGACCAGTCTTTAAACATAATCGACAGATTTTTATGGGTTTGCTAGCATCAACTTTCGAGTCCATTTTTCGAAAGGATAAGTTAAATGTTAGAGTTTAGAATTTATTCCTGTCACATTTTTAGAGGTTAGGAAACCCGTGGGTCAATTTCTGGCGCCGATTTTCGAAGGAGCACTAATGGGTCACGTAGAATGTATTTATTTAACTATTTTTCATTTTAAGGATTCAATTTTTGAACCGATAAATTAATTTGAGAGACTTAAACAACAAAGTTGTATCAATTTTATTTTCTCACAGTCACAATTAAACACAGGGAAGACGATCGAACCCAAGTATTTCTCTGTGGCTCTGATTTCTGTGGGCTGTCATGGTTCTTTTACTGGGAAATCGAAATTCACAGATATTGCATGGATATGGATGAATAGCTTTGTGTCTCTCTACGTGACGCTGTAAATTGGAGTGTCTTTGGAATTTCAGATCGCATATTTCACACTGATATCTCCATTCTTCTGGAGGCAAATGCCGAGTGATATGTCTCCTCAAGTTGTTTTTATCCCTAATGGAGGAAAAATTAAAAATTAGAATAGCTAAAGACCTAAAACAACTTTTTTCTTTTTTTATGACGGTAACTATAACTGATCACATACGTGAACTTATGTTTGCAATAATCACAAACGAAACCTTCATTCTTGTGCCTCTGCTCGTGGGCCCATTTTGCCGCATACGTTCTAAACATTCAGACAATTTTTTTTTAAATACAAATTAAAATAATTGGGACTTACGGTTAACTCATGATTAACAGAAAATCATATTGCAAATTCTTCACGAGATAATGTTATTCTTTCGTTTTAAAATGATTAATAATGTTATTATTCTAAATAATAATTATTTATGGAATGACTTTCAACCTGAAAGTCTTCTGGCACATGTCACAAACGTGAGGTCTCGTTCCAGTATGAGTATTTTTGTGATCCTGCAAGAGTCTCAACTTGAGGAACTTTTTGCCACAGATTTTGCAAGAGAATTTCCCGGCATGGGGTACGGAAATATTGTGCTGTTTCAGTAAATGTGTAGCAAGAATTCGAGTGTTATCGAACTTCTCTCCACACTCCTGACACGTCTGATTCGCATGCCTTTTTCTGTGTTCTTGCTGGAACATTACAATTGGAATTTTGAGAACACAAGCGAGTCGACATTTCGTCAATTCCCTGAAGTCCTCACCATACTCCTCGAACCCCAGAAGCGCTTGGAACAAATATCACATATATATTTAAGTTTTTTCTCATGCAACATTTCGATGTGAGACTTCAATATCGTAGAGGTTCGGAATTTTTTGTCGCAGGTGGGACATGTGAATTTGCCTTCATCTATGGCTTGATGGTGCTGTAAAATTTTTATGTTTCCTTCAATACATTCCCTTTTTTTTCATAGAAAATCGAAGACATAAATACATTTTTTCCAGATTAAATTAGAGTTTGCAATTGAATTGGTTCAAAAGATGATCCAAATTTACCCGAATATGGGAATTATAATTAGCTTTTTGCACGTAGCTCTTCCCACACGTCTCACATTCGAACTTCTCCGACTCTGGATCCTTCATCACATCTTCATAATGATTTTTCTGAAATAACAAACGATTGAAAATGAATGCATGTCCTCAAATGAGCACCTAGAAATCTTTCTGGAGAAGACTCTCCGTACATTCTGATGAATCTGCAACTCAGATTTCTTCAAAAATTCCTGGCCACAATACTTGCATTTCTGCTTAATTTTCGCGCAAAACTTGTGTCGTCTCAGAAACTGAACACTCGCTGTAAATCTCTCGCACTTCTCGCAGAACCACTTCATCTTCTGATCAATAAAAACTTTATGTACATTTTGCTTATGAATGAAAAGATCATAGGGGGATGAGAACTCTCGGAAGCAAGTTTGACAAGAAATCTGTCTTGGCTCATGCATTTTGACGTGAAGCGACATCAATTCCTCCGTTGCGATTTCTACACCACAGACTGTGCAAACAATATTTTTCCTTTTTGATGATTGTGCATGTACCTCAATGCCCTGAGAATTCTGTGGGTCTTCATCTTTGATGTCAATGGCCTCATTAACATTGACGTAATGATCTGAAATATTCGCCGAGCCATCGGACTCTTCTGCTTCTCCTTGATCATCAGTCGTAGCTTTTTCAGGAGAATGAACATCATCTTCTTTAGGAAGATCAGTCTCAGTTTCTTTATTCTGATCAACAATTCCATAATGTTCTTTATATTTATGTCGAAGTAGATCCTCCGACGTTTGGCAATCTTCATAACAAAGATTACAAATCCATTGTGAAGAGTGCGATGCCGTCATGTGATCATCGAAATCAGTCATGCTATAAAAATTGATCTCACATATACCACAATACAGTCGCTCAGTCGTGTCAATTTGCTGAGAGTCATCATCCACATCTTTCTCCTGTTTAATATTATCAATTAAGATTAATTTCAACTGCTGTCTCAATAACTCATCAGCCACCAGAGACTGTGCTCTTAATTTATCGCTTATGTCCAGAGCCTCCAGACATGCAGAGCAAATGTGAGACGGCAATTTATCATTTTGTCTAATCTGCGATTGAGTAGAAATTTTCAACGTCATTCGCAATTTGTTGATGAATAAATTGAGGCATAGAATTTCGGCGTAAAACTCACCTCTATTGGTAAACAGTTGTTGATTTTCACAGCTATTGAATTGGATTCCAAATCGAAAATTGAATGATATCGCTTTCCCCGATTTGCGCATAATCTACACACATCTTCAGTGATGTTTGAATCCATTTTTTTACAATAAATAAATAATACTGACTTTATCCTTATTCTGTGTGGATCACTCAGTGTTTATTCCGATGTTTACAATTAAGGTTATCACGTCATATTTATCGAGTCTGTGCAGTGCGCACAGCATTGTTTCCAACAGCTGTTCGTTTTTTGTATACCATAGCTACAGCTCTCATCAGCTCCATTTAAAAATCAAAATAGTGCGATCTCAATGTAAACAAATGGAGACAGCGATGGCGGAATGTGCGACTGGATACATCACTATTTTATGACAATTCGTATGGATTTCAGTATCTGTAGACCATGTGCTGCGAAGGAATATACTCTGAAGAAAAGAAGATTGCAAATACAGCGTTCATATTTCCATTCAAATATAGGTAGCTTTAATTCGCATAACACCTGCATCGGTGGTCTAGGGGTATGATACTCGCCTGCCACGCGGGTGACCCGGGTTCAAGTCCCGGCCGATGCAATAATTTTTTCTTTCTTTACAACAAAATGAGAAACGACTAATTTTTCTTTTCAAGGCCATCCCATAATTCTATTCGAGTATATCAACCAATCTGATCACAGTCATCGTCCATTCGTATCCCTTGAACTTTTTATCATTTAACCATTTAATCTTTGATAGTTCATAATAGTTTATTAATTGATGAAACAATATGCTCTACTATTCAGAAATCTATATTTGCTATTTTGATTATAAGGTACCGTATCATAAATTTGACATTTTTGATGATGGAACGGTAAATTTAAATAGCGTGAGCTTTGATCCAGTCGAGGAATTTGGGAACTCTTGTGTAAACTGTCGGGTAATCGATTCGAGCACATCCCATGGCCCAGGATACGAGACCAACCAGTCTGCCCCGCACCGTCAAGGGACCGCCAGAGTCGCCCTAGATAAATAATTTCGTTAATTTCAATTTTCTGTCGCGTAGATGATAACAAAGCTCTTTAAATATCCGAAAAATATGCAAACACATTTTTTTCAAGTGTTTTTTTTTTCAAAATGGAAGAGCTGTGAAATTGACTCTGAGACTCACATTGCACGAGCCTGTTTCTTCAACGGGGTCATGAGCACAAATCTGAGTGTCATGGACAGTATTCCCTGGAGCATATCTCCCTTTGCAATAGTTTTGGTCAGCAATGAGAATTTCAGCTCTCTGGAGGTGATCTGGGCTGGTACCCCCTTGCTAAAATAACAATCGGAAACGGAAATTTCATTTTACAATATAATAATCACAATACATTAGGAAATTGTTAGTGAAATATCGCATTTCATGATTTTATTTCCCCTTCCATTGAATGAAACATTAAACCGTTTTCTCTATTCATCAATTTTTTTTTAACTTATCGTTTTAGAAGATTAATTATTAATAATTACCCTGAGATTTCCCCATCCTGATACGACGGCAGTTGAATCAGCAGGGATGACCATTCCAGCAGTGGGCATAGGAACGAAATTCAACGTCGCAGTGACGATGAATTCGCTTTCCACCTGGAATATAATTTCCATTGCACAGGAATTGTAAATTATATGATAAAAACAAATAGCAATGATTGATCGATATCATCTCCGAATACCCTTAGGAGTGCGATGTCATTTCTCCAGGAGTCAGACGCATCGTATCCTTCGTGAACGATAATTTTTTCCACCAAGTGAGTTTGAACTGGGGCCGATAGTTTAAGTGTTGCGGAAACCACTTTGATCGAAGATGCAGATGTCCTGGGATTTATTCCATGAAAATGCAAATGAAAATGGAAACAAATAAAATTATTCGGCAAATTGAATTATTTCATTTATTATCATAAATGCATCAAGTTTTAACCTTCTCGGGCAATAATTTTCAATGCTTACCCTACAACACAGTGAGCAGCTGTGATGACATATTTTTTGTTGAGTATAGAGCCACCACAAAAATGAAAGCTACTCGCCACTTGTTGAAGGGAAACCTAATGATTCCAAATCCTAAATATTATTGCGCTTTTAATAGTTCCGGATAAACTTACCTGATAAGGAATTTCTCCCACTTCTGCATCCACGCCGTTTACGATACGCGATGGTCCGAAAAATTCTGGTACAATCCGTGCTTAAAGAATAATTAAAATTAGGAAATAAAATTCTCATATTCTCCGAAAATTGTGAATTACCTGAATATTAAAAAAATTAACAGCCAATGAAAAGTACTACAAAAATATAATATCAATTTCTCATTTTTTACTTGAAATTTCAAGTAAAATTTTCCAACAGGGCTGGATTTGCGTAAACAATTCTATTTATATTGAATTTCGATTTTATTTTATTTATCCATATTGAATATTGAGGAAATAAAATTTACCATGAGAAAGTGCACCGAATGCAATGAGTATCAAGAGTGTCTTCATGATTGATCCACAAAATATTGTCCGCTCTGTCGATTAAATTGTCATTGCATTTATATACCAGTGTTAACAATTTTGATATGTCATTTCCACGCTGGGAAATCAGATCGCTCCTGAGATAACGGGAGTCACATGTGAAAAGATGAAATGCGGAAATAGATAATCGTTTAGTACGAATGATCGATCGGCATCCCTACCATCTAACAATGGAAACAATAGTCGTTTCCCTCATTTTCATTTCTTATCACTAGCAATGAACGATAATGAATGACTGATTCAAAAGTATTCGCTGGTCTCGGGAATTCTATTATTTATTGTCATTATCATTCTGTTATTATCGTCTGGTCAAAAAACTCGTTTAGAATTTCAGAATAAGTTTTTTATCGAAACATTCTTCATAACAATTTTTATCGCTAATTTCGTACATAAATGGAGCATTGTATTCATTAAAATAAATATGAATTCATGAATTTAAACAGCATTAGTTTCGATCCAGTCGATGTACTCAGGAACTCTGGTGTAAACTGTTGGATAATCTGATAGAGCGCAGTGATAAGACCATGAAACGATACCAATCAGGACTCCATCGACAAGCATGGGACCACCAGAATCTCCCTAGAACAGATAGAATACTTCATAATTACGAACTAGTTAATAATATATTCTGGTACAATTCAAAACAAGGGTGAGCTGCCCTTTCATTACATCTAAGAGTAGATACTTAGTTTATTTACTTATTTTTATGTGTCAGACTTACGTGACAAGAACCTTTCACTTCTGTTGGATCATTCGCGCAAATAGCAGTATCGTGCACAACTTCAAATACTGAAGCATATTTTATTTTACAGTACTCTTGATCGCTAATGAAAATTTCAGCCTTCTGAAGATGATTAGCGCCGAACCCTCCTTCCTGCGAAAAATCATGACAAACTGTTACCAGAGGCTTCTAGACTAATTTCTACTTGGAAATAAATAATTTAGTGTAACTCATTACCCTCCGACTCCCCCAACCCGATATTATGGCAGAGGAATTCACCGGAATCGTGGTGTGAGCATCAGGAAGTTGAATGAAATCTACCGTCGAATTGACGACGAATTTCCCCTTCACCTGGAATATACTTTTCATTTGAGTACATTGAAAGTGATTTTTTTCGCATTTTCCTGTAGCTATCAATTCGAGAAATATTCTGTAAGAGTTCGGGAGTCTTTAGATTCCTTTCTTCTGGTAAAAACTCCGTGAAGAAATTCCGAAAAATGTTGAAGATCATTTCATAGCAATAATTATCCGCAATTCATGAGTATGTATTCAATTTTCCGTCCCTACGGTATTGAAGTCTCGATTGGCTAATCAAAAGTATGGATATCAGTATTGGATACCTTGACAAGTGCAATGTCGTTCCTCCAGGAATCATACCGGTCGTATCTTTCATGAACAATAACTTTTTCCACCAAGTGAGTCTGAACTGGAGCGGATAATTTAACTGTTGAGGAGATGACTTTTATTGAAGCTGCCAATTCGCTGGAAATTGGAGAAAAATAGAGGGACAACTTAATTATAAATTTTGCAAATTATTTAAAACTGCAAATCCAAATATCCTTATTATCACTTACTCAGCAACGCAGTGAGCCGCCGTGATAACGTAATTCTCGGAGATGATAGAACCCCCACAGAAATGGAAGCTGCTACTCACAGTTTGCAGAGAAACCTGAAAAAATGAGAGATGATTCGATTTTTTAAAGTTACTTGACACTTGAAAAATGACTGACATTTTCTGATGATTATTTCTCTTCAACCATTTCCTTTATGGCTATTTACATTATATTTACATTATTAGAAATTAAAAAAACGTTAAAAAACTGATTAAATAAAAAAAATTTGGATACTGATTGTTTGTAACAAAAGCACTTGAATTATTTCATTTAATTCTACGTATAAAGAAGAAATAAATGGAAAGAAGATTTCTCCATTTTATACTTAATCGTCTCTAGATTTTAACGTCAGTACGGCGTTTTTATAGTTTCAGTCATTTTGCTTGCATTTCAAGAGTCTCCCCAAAAAATTTATGTTAATTGTTATTACTTGATACGGAAATTCACCGACTGCTGCATTCTCTCCATTTATGATGCGTGCTCCTGCCGCAGGTACCGAACGGGCTGGAAGAACAATTTAACGAAAAAAGAAATTGATTCTCTCGATTCTCACTTATGAATGAAATAAATTACCTTGGGAGAGCCCGAGCAGGGTGATAAGTACTAACAGAAACTCCATGATGGATCCTCAGTAGGGAATACTAGTTAATTGATAATTGGCCTTTATATACTGGCGGCCCAGATAATAGTTTGTCAAATCTTTCGGCGAAATCAAACTTCACAGACAAATAGATAACACGAGCATTAGTGCTGAAGAGATTAGCTGATTGTCCCGATATCCAAAGGGCACTCAGGGATTTAATTACAAAATAAAGAAGACGCAATTAATTTGTGATTAATTCGCATTCTTCTGTAATATGATACAATGAAAATTGAAATTGAAATTAAAAAAGGGAAATGATGTAGAAAATCGAAAAGTTATTGCAATAGCCCATTTCGTTATCTAGTTATAGAATGATGTCCTCCGACGCGGACTGTCACGTGTGATGCAGTATTTTTACATTTTGGTTCTTGAAAACAAAATTTACCATTTTCATGAATTAACAACTGGGAAATGTATTTTTTTCGAGCAAGTTTGGCTTATTATGATTTACAACTTGGACTTATAATTGAAATAATAAAGAAGCTCTTCATGAGGTCTTCCTCATTAGAAGACGAACCGTTGAAGTTACAGAGTTCATCGGCTTCAATTTCTTTCGTACTGTTTTAAATCTGCTAAAGATCGTTTAGTTTAACCGAGTGTAATTCGATTTTTGAGTAAAATAATTATAACTACGTATCATGGAATTTATTAGATATCAATGGAGTACTCGAAGTTAAAGTAAGCAGAGGCGTATTGACCCGATTAGATACAAATCGTTTGGAAGGAAATTTGATCGGCTATCTGACGAAATTCCCAGTATCGATATCTGGATTGAGCGGAACTTCGTCAGCATTACAGAAAAGTGGTGTTTTATAAATATTAATTTACTTGAGAGTAGTCTTTGTTTTGAAAAATCTCTCCATTCAAGAATTTCGTTGTATCAGTTTGAATTTCAGAGGATTCATTGACGATTCGCCCAGCGATAAATGTACTTGAAAAATTATAAATTGCAGATGCACATCAGGTATACGAAATCATTGCAGAATTGGTAATGCCATCACATGAATGATTTCGCGTGCTGAGAGATGTTTGATGAACAAATCAACTAAAGAATGAAACAAAGGGTGATGAATAAATGCACAATATCTATTTTCTATTCAATCATCATCGCAGGAGACCTTGAAATATTTGCAAATTAAATTTCATTAAACATGCGCCTCGAATTCGCAGAATTTTGCTTGAAATCGTGATGGTGGATTAGAAACTGAGAGTAACAGCTTGCTTGTAAAATTTTATTCTATATTCTGAGTTTTTGCATTTATCTCATTACCGCCAGTGAATCTCACGAGCATCTAGTGTATGCATTAGCTTCCGGTAATTGTTACTATTATTCATTTCAATTATTTGCTTACACAAAATTCTGCCGAATTTTTCATTTATTGTCATCCCCCGAAGAGTTGAACGTTTTGAACGTTTTACTGAGAGTATAAAGTTTTTTTTCTCCTATGAAACATTCTCTGATCAAAAAATAGTAAAAGCTGCATAAAATTTGCGTATTGCTCCCTTAATTACGCAAGCGGAATAAAGAAAATTATGAATGGCTGTAGAAACCGTTGCCCTAGCCACGCGCATTTTTCCGCTAACGATTCAGAGACTAATTCACTTACAAACAACAGAAAAACTGGGGACACGTGAATTTTTAATCACCTCTACCTCCCCTCCTCGAATCTCCCATTTTCGCTCGTTGTTTTTTCTACCTCCTCTCCTGAATTGTTACTATAAGTTCAGATTGATCTCTGCGACCATCCGGTATAGAACATTGCGCATAAATTCGCTTCTGCAAAAACAGATTGACGAACGATTGATTTATAATTATTAATCATTACTGAGAGATCTTTCAATCGAATTTGGAGCGAAAATACTGAAGTTCACCAATCACACTGCTGCAATTGCAATCCAACTCTCTTATTACTTGATCTTTCATGGGAAAGGGCATTTGAAGTCCTTTTGATATTCAGTGCAGTGTGAGAAAATTATCATAATCGGAAATGTATAAACTTCCGGTGGCCGTGATTGTATTTTTAATTAGTTGTAATTCACCCGTAATAACACAGAGAAGTGCTTTAGATAATTTTTTCTCGATTTCAATGCTTCGAAGCTTCAAGGAGTGGCTATCCAGTTCAATTGGTAAGAGATGGAAAAACCTCCTAAAGACAGAAATTATCATATTTTTGTGGAATTTGAATTTTTTTATCCTGGAATATTACAAATTCCAATAAAATATTTTGTCTTTTATGAAATTAACAATATTTATTAGAGAATACCTTCATTAAAGGGACACATAAATAGATGAATTAAAAAAATATTTCAATGTTTAAGGTAATACTGGTGATCCAAATGGGGTCGCATATCGAGCAGCGCAAAAACTCCAGAGGGTTCAAACTCCTCTTTCGGAAGACATTCCCTTTCCTTGTAATATAACTGGTAATGAGCCGATAATTATCCTAGATTGACAATCAGTTTTAATAAGTGTCCTTCGGAAGAAAATTGAAAACCCGAGAGTGGGAAAGTGATTAGTCGAGAATATTGACCGGAATTCCAGAATATTTATTGTATTTTATATTATAATGGATTTTTCCGAAGGTCTCTTGCGGTACTGTACTAAAATTCGAACACTGATTGTGAACAATTATTATAATTCGGTTCAATATTCTGCGGCTTGACTGCATCGATGACTAAAAAATTTTTTCGAATCTCTCAAGACTCAGATATATCGAAATTTCCATTTGTTATCACCAAAGAATTTATACTAAATTACGATTGACAGCCGGACGCTCAAAAAGCGTACCTACGTCAGTCCACAAATTGAGACCAGGAGATATTGACGTCATCGGTGCAATGGGGGATTCACTGACAGCAGGATTCGGACTTTTCGGTTCAGATATTCACACTATGTTCGTTGAAAATCGAGGTGCTACTGCACTGGGTGGTGGACAAGGTACCTGGCGAGATACTTTGACTGTTCCCAATATCCTCAAAGTCTTCAATCCGAAACTTGTTGGATACTGCAAGTCAGATGCCTGGACTCATCAGGCGAAGTCCGAGTTCAATGTAGCCGAAAGTGGCAGCATGTCAGAGGATATGCCTTTCATGGCTGAAACTTTGATTAAAAGAATAAAAAATGATGCGCGAGTCGACATAAAAAATCACTGGAAAGTAAGTTGTGCGAATTTGCATCTACCTCACCAGATTAATATATTAATCACTTAACATAAATGAATACCCACGACATGGAAAGAGTTTGGAAACGACAAGGAATTTTCTGCTGATATGTGGAAATTCTTGTAGCTCGTGAACATCTTCTTGGGTGCTAACGATTTTTGCTCTGATATGTGTTGGAATCCATCGGCTCAGGCGACCGTGGAAAATCATAGAAGGGATTTGGTTAAAACTCTGCGATTACTCAGGGATAATTTACCGAGGACTTTAGTATCTGTCGTATCAACTCCTCATATCAAGCCTGTTGCGGAGATGCAGGGACGATCCATGCTTTGTACATTAACATTTATTATAGAGTGTGCATGCCTTACTGGGGCCAAGTGGAAAGATCGGAAACAAGAATTTTATGACATCATGTGGAGGTATGCACCCAATTTCCGTCTAATTTGTAAGTTGTCTAAAATTTTTGTACCGTTTCAATGAAATTCCTGGCAGTTTCCAACAAGTTGACGAGGATGTAGCAAACGATGCTGAATTTCAACGAGAAGATTTCGCTGTGGTTTCTCAACCATTTTTTGTGAATTATACTTGGCCTACTCTGCCTGACGGAACATCGGATTTTCGGTACATGTCGACCGACTGTTTCCATTTCAGCCAACTCGGCAATGCAAGGAGTGAGTACAATTTTCAGTCATTCGGATCGAAATTGTTATCGTAAGTTAACATCAATAAAGAAATATTCTCTTTCTGTATGTTCAATTTTATTTTCAGTGGCTTACGCGACCTGGAGAAACATGCTAGAGCCGGTGGGGGCAAAGTCTCACTTCTGGAGTGATGTCGGAACTTTACCTTGTCCCTCAGAAGAGCGGCCCTACATTGCAACCCTGTGGAACAGTTGAAAGCTCACAAATTTCTGATATAATTCTCTCGAATTCTATTTTTGTTATACAAAAATAATAATAAATACAACGATCTGAGTGATAATTAGTCATAATTACATTGCAGGAACAAGCACCCAAAATTGTTTCTTCAGATTATTCTGCAATTTGAAAAGTTTGTTCCCTAGTTCATAAAATACCACAATGTCCTCTTTCAGTAAAAATTTTATTGGTTTTTTGTTTCTCTCTGCGTTAATGATCATTCGCTTCTCAATAAAGTTAAACCAATCAAGCAATTCAGAACTTCCGAGTACGGAAACGAATACATTTTCATCAATACTTAATTTCAAGTTATTGTTAGATTGTAATTTCTTTATGATATACATCTATATAAATCCATTTATAGCTGAAATGAATAATGACATCATTAATTAAAGAATAAACTGATTGTGTTGGGCTGTACACGTTGAATATTTTGGAGTTAAATCTTTATCTGAATTTCCTTGGCTCAAGGTTGAGCGTGACAGCGTTTCTTGTGCACCAAAAGAAACTTGTCTTTGAGGAATCGTGCATCGCACAAGTCACACTGATAGGGTCGAGTGTCGTTATGTTTCTTTGAATGAGTCTCTAAATGGCATTTCCTCTGGAATTTTTGATTGCAGATCTTACACTCGTAGTTCCAGTCTTCGGGTGGCATGTGACAGGCCAAATGCCTTCGAACGTGACCTTTTGTTCTAGAAACCAAAACATGAATTTTAAATGAATTATTGTTTTACTTTTTTTATGTTTCCTCGATAGGAAGATCAGTACTCACGAGAATTTTCGCTTGCAATGATCGCAATAAAATGCGCCATTCTTATGTTTCTGCACGTGGGACCATCGGGCTGCATATGTCCTGTACATAAACCGAAGCAACACTTCAGATTAGAACATCTCGTCCGAAGAAACATGAGAAGAAACGGATTGATTACCTGAAAGTCTCTTTACAAATATCACAAACATGTGGTCGTTTCCCCGAATGAATATTTCTGTGATCCTTCAGTAGACGTAATTTTGGGAATCTCTTGCCACACTCTTTGCAACTGTGCTTCCCTGTGGCGGGAACAGAAATACTGTGAACCTCCAGTAAGTGTTTATTGAGGATTCGGATATTTTCGAACTGCTCTCCACATTGCTGACATGTCTGGCTTATATGCCTCTGCTCATGGGCTTTCTGTGAAAGTTCATGTTCAAAATCAATCTCCATTTTTATTTATACATCGTAGAAAAGTAATATCGATTTCAGTTTCCAATTTTCGGTCATAAAAATTCTGTACAAATTTGTTTTATAAAAAAACAGTACTTAGGGCAGATAATATAAACTGAATCATGAATATCTTTGAAAATATTGACTTCGTTCTTACCAGACTTCGACTGCTCGTGAAACCTTTTTCACAGCTGCTGCACTTGTAATCTCTTCGTCTTACATGTATGTCATCAATGTGATGCTTCAACTGAGTTGGACTCAAAAAAGATCCATCGCATTTTTCACAGCCATACTTTCTCTCCATCCTCACACGATGCACCTAGAAAAACATAAATCTCAAAAAGGTTCTCGCTAGTTCAAGAAATTACGGGTTCGCGAATATTTACCCGTAGGTGACACCCATACGAGTCTTTCTCAATGAAGACCTTGCCGCATGTCGGACATTTGAACTTCTCGACGTCGGGGTCGGTGGTCATTATTTCCGAATGATTCTTCTGTGGAATAACGAGTTTTCAAAAATGTTAAGGGAAACATAATTAATGTTGATAATAATATGATACCAAGCTCGTTTAACAAAATTTCGATAGATTCGATAAATTTACACCAAAGAACTCAGAGAATTTCAATTGAAGATTCAAACCGCGTACTCACTCTCTGATGAATACTGAATTCCTTGTGCCTATTGAACTCCACTTCGCAGTATTTACACTTGAACCTGGTTTTCCCGCATTTTTGGTGCTTCTTTATAAACCTAGTATTAGAGCCGAACCTTCCGCACTTCTCGCAGAACCACTTCATCTTTTGGTCCACGAAACCCTTGTGTACATTTTGCTTATGAAGAAAGAGTTCATAAGGCGATTGGAAGAAACGAGAGCATGAAGAGCAGTGCATTGAACGCGGTTCGTGAAATTTAATGTGCATAGCCATGAAACTCTCAGTCTCAATGATCACCCCACATATATCACAGGGGATGTCCTTCTTTTCTGGATTAATTCGGCAGCTCAGCGGTATGTCTTCATCCTTAATATCAATAGTTTCATCTCTGTCTGACGGATCCTCCGAAACATCGGAATTAAAATGCTTTACGTTTTTCAGGTGATCACTGCTGTCATAGTGTTTCGCATGCTTGTGTTGAAGAAGATTATCTGACGTTTTCAGGTCCATTCCGCACAAATTGCAGACCCATTGAGATGCGTGGTATTTCTCCATGTGGTTGTCGAAAGCTTCTGCATCCTCGAAAATAGACTCACAAATGCCACATAATAAACTTTTAGTGTTAATATCTTCGTTTTCACTCTCGAATTTGTCCTCTTGTTTGATACTTTCAACCAGAATTAGGGTCATCTGCTGTCGCAGAAAACCATCTGCTTCCAGCGATCGCTCTCTGAGCTTGTAGCTTGTGTTCAGATCGTTTAAACACGCTGGACAGATGTGCAATGGTAAACCATCATCTGCACTTATCTATCAGAAAAAAATGCGTACAAATAGATGGAGGACTATTAAATTAAAGAGCCGAAATTTAAAATCCATCAAAAACATAATGATTAGTTAAAAATACGAAGGAGAGAGAATTAGAGCGGAAAAAAAAATAATGTGGTATTACGATATTATAATAAACCTCGAATACCTGAGAAGATTAACTCACCACTATTGGCAAACAATTATTGATCTTATCGGCGATGGAATGCGAATTGAGCGCAAAAATTGCATGATAATTTTCTCCACGATCGGTACATAATCTACATGTAGTTTCCACAGTAGCTAAATCCATGCCGTCCATGGTGCAGTGCTCATTGACCTTATCAGGCCCTTGTGTTGTAATTTTTATTATTCTGAGAGGAATACAAGGGGCGGGGGGGTGATTGAGGTTATATCGTACTGATTACACACGATCCACAGTATTGACTTAAATACAGGCGACTTGAGGCCAAATTTTCCGAGTTATATCTGTAAATTTGGGGCCAACTTTTCGTTAAATTAATCGTTTCTAACTCGTAGTTACAGTTAAATCGAGTGCGCCTACTATGCTCCCGCGTCCGGGGGATGATTTTTCCTACTGCCAGAATGAATATGAAAATCTAACCTGTTTCTCTCGTAAACATTGGGGCTGCCATTTTTACCTCTGTACCCAAAGAGAATTGACTAAAGTAGAGGCTCAGTTCTAGGGGTTTGAGTGACCCCAGCGGCATCGTAGTAGCCGACCCCATAAGAGGGAGGGCGCCACACCCAACGAATTTTCAGTAATATCCCTCCAGCTTCCCTTTTAATAACTCTGAGCTGACTGGAATTTTTGACGAGCTGATTTCAAAGCCTCCGACTGCTAATTATTTGTGTTTCAACGAATTAATGGTTATTAAAAATATCTTCACAAATTTGTCAGTGATGTTTACTTGATTTACTTCAATAATAATTTAATATCG